>NW_006800310.1:91811-104826 GCF_000485575.1 Poecilia formosa | reverse complement strand
TTTGGGAATGAATCGAAATCTACAGAGCATAATTAAAAATGTTAGAATACCAGTGCTGGTGTTGTATGTTAAAAATACAATGTTAATTAAACACTTGTTTAGTCAAATTCAAAGATGGGTTTGTCAGTTTCCCTAAACAGATGGTGTTTGATAAAGAGTTGCCCCCACAATCGCAACATGTCTGTGACGTATCGTGTTTGCCCGGGAGACAGCAGTATGGCGTCTTGTCTGGATCTTATCATAACAAGGTAAGTTCCCCAAAGCTATTAAAACATGCTCTTTTTGTTATTTCTTTAATGTATTTATGTAATGTGATGGTGAATTGTTGTCTCAATGTTTGTAACTCCTTGGCGGACATTATACCACAATGTATGCTGCGTTTATACTGTTATGTATTCTGTATCTCAATAAAGATCTATTAAAAAACAAACAAAAAAACAAGGTAAGTTCCATGTTAAGACCATCATGTTTTTGATTTTGATTATTTTTAATGAATGCATTAACTTTCTGTTTGCACTTATGCTTAACGTAAGTTTATTTGTTTGGATATCGCGGTACGACTGTTCAGTACAGGGGAGCTCAAGTCCAGTCCTTGAGAGCTGCCATCCTGCAACTTTCAGATGCTTCCCTGCGCCAATTAACACACCTGAATCAAATGAATGGCTGGTTAGCAGGTCTGTTCGGAGCTGATCCTGGTCTGTTGGAGTAAAGATGCATAGAAAAGTTGCAGGACGGTAGCTCTGGAGGACTGAATGTGAGCACCCTTGGTTTATTGTTTTTGTTAGCAGCTAAAGCTAGCCAAGCAGGTGTAGCAGGGGGTGTCGGTGGTTAAACGAACATTAAAACTGTCAGAAAGGCTGTTTGAGTTAACATTATTTAGCTGCGGTCAGAGCTAATTTTCTTGAGGTTTTCGGCTGTAAACGGCATAATGGGGAGAGTGGCTGTGCTGGACCGGTGGTTTGATCTATGTGATCAAAGCTAAGCCAAAATGTTTTTGTCTCCATAAATAATAATGATCATAAATAATGACATATTGGCTGACTCTTTTTTTTCTTCATTAGTACGTCATGTTGGTGACTGAACCCTGTTATGATGACTTCAACACATTTCTTCTGACAGGTTGTCAGAAGAAATCCTCTCCATAATGTTTCTATAAGCTGACTAATTTCTGTAATGCCTAATGTCTGAGTTGTGTTCATGGTAATTATTTCTGACATTTTTATGCTTTATGTTGTAGGTGGTGAAAAATGCTCTCCAGGGTAAACCAGGTGGACAAAGTATTTTGGTGGGTCTGGTTAGTTTTGCTCACTTCTCTTTAAAATTTGTATTTTTTATCCTAATGTGTCTGCTATTTATCCTGTTGTTCCTCCAGGCTGGGAAAACCAGGCATTCTTCTGTTGGTTCAGGTGCTTCGTCCTACATCCAAAGGCCACAAGAAGAATCCAAAACAGCTCATGTCAAACTGTGGACCATGTTTTCAGATATGTGCAGGTATGTGGTTATTCTAATGATCCTACTTCTTTGTAGAAGCACTTTTTCATTGGCTTTGTTTGCTATCTGAATGTAGCTGTGCTGCTAAATATATTTAATAATTTATATTATTCGTCTTCTTATCGTTATGTCAAAGATGCAAGCCAGTGTTGAAGCCTTCCTCATTGCCGTGCAACCAGGACAGCCCTTCCTCCTGCATGTTGGTGAAAACAAGAGCAGCACCAAAGACACTTCACCATTAGTGATCACAAGATCATCCAAGGTAGCTTTTGATGAACTTCCAAAAGCACACTTCACCTTCAGTTCATTCAAAGGAAAAAGTGACGGTCAATGTTCAGGTTTCCACGCTCATCAAAAACTTGATGGACTTTGAGTGGCATCTCATTCAGGTTAGTTGTTCTTTTCTTTTCTTTGAAATCTTTCTGTTTCCATATTATTTAGGATCTAAATTGTATTGTCTTTTCTTTTTCCATGTTGGACGGTGCCTTCATCTGCATCTAATAAAGTAAGTGCCACTTGGACTCTTGAAAACTATTAGTGGTTCACATTTTAAAACTGTGTTAATACTAGAATTCCACATTATTTCAGCCATGTTGAATTTTAGATTTTCTTTGATTTGTTTAGTGATACCCAAAGCATGGACATTTCTTTAAGAACGGCGTTATGTTCATAAGATTGTAGAAATTAATGAGTTAAACCCAGTTTATGTCGCTGTGAAATGAAAGTCTTCAATTTTTATTCCAGTGTTGGTGAAACTATATATGGACTTTGAAGGCCTATTTTTTTTTTACCAGTTCTCTGAGGAATGGTTTTGTGTTATTCATTTTGAATGTTTGAATATACTGGAAATATATGTGGTTTGAGGCATAGTGGTGCCTTTAAATAAAAATTCTGTTTTGAAGGTTGCTTATCACATCCTCTTCTGTGTTATGTGAAGTTCTGATTATGCAGATTTTGCATTTTAGAACCGCACCAATTGTAGCACTTCTAAGAAGCCTACACTGGGTCAGGTATTACTGTCCTATCGTAAAACTAAGGCTGTACTTTAAAAAGTAGCATTACAGTTTTCTTTGCAGTAGCTTACTCAATGTGAATGCAGTCGTAAAACTAAATTTACTGTAAAAATACTGGAACGCTACTATTTGAAGGTATATTTACTTTCACCACTGTATTTTATGGTGGCCAGTAGGTACAAACACCCAGCAAAGACGCAAAAAACACATGCAACAAAAAAGAGATGCAAACAAAAAATGCTGAAAACAGAAGTGATCCAGACCTCTAGGGGGAGTCGAACAAAGAACAGCTGTGTCCGAAGTCAGGTTTTGCATCATTGGGTCTTCGAGGACCGGAAGAGAGAAGCTGTAGCTTTCAGCTAGCTGCTTAGCCTCTACCGTGGCGTTCTGTTGCTTAGCAACCGTGACAACGTGAATCACATAGCGGCGAAGGAATAAAAAACGGACTGGAAGTATGTTTTTTTTTTTCTCCTGATTTCTCTATTACTTTTCACCTTTTGTAATAAAGGCTGTTAAAAATCTTAGTCGGATTCTAAAATGTTCAAACACGAATAGCACATTTACACAAGGAATGTAAGCAAAGAATCCCTTTTCAAATACTCTCCAAATCTCAGGTAAGACAATACAGTTTAATCAAATTATTATGTTTTTAGGCTTAACTTTAGTCAGTCAAACCGATTTGCTCAGGAATGTATAACGCCGAGGTGGAGGCTAGGCAGCTAGCTGAAGGCTACAGCTTCTCTCTGCCTTCGCAGGACCCCTCTTCCGTTGACAGGTGTTATGCCCAGAAACGCATGCCTGCCCAAAATTGCATCCCCTCTCGCGGGAGCGCGCATCGCTCTAAAGTCTCGCATATTGACAAGAAACCGGACTGAAATATGACCGAAGAGGAAATTTTAAAGATATTTGTAACATTATCACGTTTCTTAACCATGTAATCCCTAAAATGGTGGGTTTTATTTTGCAAATTACTTGAAATAAATACGTTTTTTACAGCTTTATTGACACAATTGAGTCAAACTTTTTTTCAGTCCATCTCTGTTGAAAACGTTCTCCGCAAATGGTTTGAAATTCTCTGTTTTTTCTTTTGATACCATAATAACAGAGGCCCTTTATGTAGAACATTTTACATCAAGCTTAACTTTCTAGTCTGTTGATGTAGGAGGGAATGCATTTTAATTCATGAGCCTGAAAATATTTGCATCCATCCTGTTGATATAAAAATTATAGCATTAGCTCAGAGAACAAGTGTCATTACGTAGAAAAGGTGAAATCCTTTCAGCTCTTTATTTCTCCAAGTTAGCAAAGGGATGCATTTTTTGGCAATTTGCTTTTCCAGCCTGCCAAAATATGCATCCCCTCTTTATTTTCCTCAAATATTATCCTATTGATTTAAAACTTCTACCAGCAGATTATGGAACTATTCTGGTTATGTAGAAAAAGTTAGTTCTCTTTTAACTCTTTAATTCTTAAAATTAGCACGGGGATGCATTTTTTTGGCAACATACATGCCTTATTTATTGTCCTCCATATATGAAACTTATGTATTACATATGATTTTCATGTAGGATGGTCAGTTATGATATTTTTTATATCGGTACAAAAGTCCTGTTATCACTGTTGCTAAGATGTCAAGGAAATAAATCTGACATGCAACCTTGCTAAATGTAAAGCATATACAAACAATTTTTATTTTGGTTTAACATAAAAATGAAAAAAATTATTAACTTAAATAAAATGGTATTCATAACAGTAACTTTTGGAAAATCAATTACTTCAAGCAAAAATTGTGTAAAAACTGCAAATGAACTGAACTACAGTAATTAAAGAAGTGTGTTGGTGCAAAAATAAAATCTATAAGCTCATTGCACAGCAGAAGTCTGTGCCGGTTTGTGGGAAATTAACAGCCTTGGTGGTACCACCATCTGTCACATGCGATCTGTAAATAAAAAAATCAGAATTGTCAAATGACATAAAGAATATTATGAGTTCATTATTTTTTACTGAAGGTGATAGTGGGTTTTGTTAACATAAAGCTTCTTCTTAATTATCAATATTTGTTTGTTAGCTCATTATTTCAGAAGGTGAAAGGTTGTATTTATGTGTTTCAAATTTATATTGAAATGATGTATTGATTTTAAGTCACATTTACACTTCAAAAGAAAAATGAAAATGTCACCAGTAGAAAAGAAACATTTCATACTTTCTTTTCAGACTCGTTTTCCGTAAAATTTATCAATTTCAGCACATGTATTGTGGAATAATGGAGTAAGAGTTTTTTGGCTAAAGTAGAGAAGAAGTAAAACATGGAATAAAGATGGGCAATACGGACGGATAGTTTTATCAAAATTATTTGATTTTCTATTTTATTGACAGAAAATGTAACAAAAATAACTACTCAATATTTTCTGATATAATAATATCTCTGAGAATTTTTGTCTCAGCAAACATAGACTGGAAAAACAATCACTGCTAAAGAATAACATAAATACATTTTCTTTTACAAAATCTCTTTCTTACGGTTTATTCAATGTCATGTGCTGTTCTTATTTTTTCTTTAATTATGTAAAGCACCTTGAAATGCTTTGCTGCTGAAATGTGCTATACAAATAAAATTTGAGTGATTGATTGAAATACATGCAATACGAATGAGTAGTACACTGGTAATGTAGACGAGAATGAATTTTAAGTGCATACAATACAAGGTGTCGAACAATCAATTCAAATACATTCATATTTAATGATGCTCTCAATAAATAAAATGAAAAATTGTAAAAAGGGGAACCATTTACAATCACAANATAAATGTTAATAACTTGGACACATTGCACATGTTATTTATGTGTTTAGGACCCAACACTGAAACCTTTGGTTCTCCACGTATCCAAGAATATTCTGCTCCATTAAAATGCTCTAATTTAACTCCCGATAGGAATGTCGCAAATCAGCAGGCCGTTACCTAGCAACCAAAGTTGAGTTCCGCCTGTTACCTAGCAACCAAAGTTGAGTTCCGCCCGTTACCTAGCAACCCACGCTGAGCTCCAGAACATTTTTGTTAAATTCAGTTCAGAAATACTTTATTGATCCCAAAGGGAAATGAAATGTTGTTGTAACTCGTATTAAGTCAGCTGATGATCTATAGCATCAAATGCTTTTCTTTAGTATTATTATTATTGATAAATTATGAAAATCCCTGCATAAGCTTTTGTTTTGTAGCCTTCTTTGGATCCATGGCTCTTCAGTTTGAACACTGGATGCTCCTGCAGGTCCTGGTCCGTTCCCTGGGATTCTGGACCTGTGGGGCGGCGGAGGAGGGCTGCTGGAGTACCGCTCCGCTCTGCTGGCCTCGCGCGGCTACATCTGTTTGGCTCTGGAGTATTTCAAAACGGGGCAGATGAAGTCAACCGATTTGAGTTTTGAATACTTTGAGGTTTGTCTAACTTCTCTTTTACTTCGTCTGTTTTCAGAATCAGTAAATCACTGAAAGTGGACGTTTCATGACTTTAAATCCTTCCTTTTTTACATTTAAGTTCTTCATTTGTGGCGATGCTTTGGTTTTATTCCTGGTCGCAGAGCGTCTCACTCATCCCGTTCAGCTAGTTTTGTAGCTTGGTGCAATAAAAAATAACGCCCAATCTCCTCAGGACTTTTTTTGGAAATATTCTCATTACCAATTACTACAAACACTTTATACAGCAAATTCTGGAAAATTTTTTCTTCTTTGTTTGATTATCTGACTCATTGCTGTGTGAAAAATACCAAGAATTGTGAAGGTTTGCACTTTATTTTGCCCTAAGACTCTAAAACGCTCATTCACCAAAAAACAAAAAAACCTTAGATTTCATTTTCCTTTCATATCCAAAGAACCTGATTATGAAAACATCCAACCAGCAGCCTGTGTGTTTGTGCAGAAGGCCTATCATGTCCTGAAGGACCATCCTCAGGTCATCCCAGACAGAGTTGGGATCATCAGTCTCTGCCTCGGCACCATCGTGACCCTCAGCTTGGTGGTGGAAAGCGCAGAGATCAAGGCAAGTCTTCCGACAAAGCTGAGCTTGATGAGAATCTTCAAAACGTTCCGGAAAGTTTGAGACTTTTCCTACAGATTCTTTGTTTAATCTGAAGTTATTTTGCAGAGATTCATTTTGTCAGAATAACAAAATTTGCTGGATGATAAATTGTCCCAGAAGTTATTGTTGTTTTGAGACCAACTTCAAATGATATAACGGAATAACAACGCAAGAAATATCAATCAACTTTAAATCCTAATCAACATTAACACTGGAAAACATTTTAAATATCCACAAATAAATTAACAAAACAGAAACAACAAATATAATGAATTATGAACAAAAGTATAATTAAAACAAAAACCAGGCTGAAGATTTTATCATCCAGTTTTTGACAGAAAGAGAAAAATAATAAATCATGCAAATTAAAATTATTGAGCTCTTCCTAATTTAGAGTTCGATTAACTGATTATTGCATTTTTTGGTCAAAAAAGCCCCATCATGTCGATCATGATTGATTTTTAAAGCAGCTTTACGGGTAAAACATCCCAGGGTGTAAATACTTTCTGTTCAGTGTATCAGTTTGATATCTGGTGTCTCCACAGCCTGGTTCTTTACCAGCCTGGTTCCTTACCAGCCTGGTTTCTTACCAGCCTGGTTTCTTACCAGCCTGGTTCTTTACCAGCCTGGTTCCTTACCAGCCTGGTTCTTTACCAGCCTGGTTCTTTACCAGCCTGGTTCNGTGTCGAACAATCAATTCAAATACATTCATATTTAATGATGCTCTCAATAAATAAAATGAAAAATTGTAAAAAGGGGAACCATTTACAATCACAATACAGACAATTTTGTCAACATTATTAAGTGTGATTTATTATGACAATAAATAAAAATCTTGAACATGACTTTAGTACCGATATAAAAAATATCATAACTGACCATCCTACATGAAAATCATATGTAATACATAAGTTTCATATATGGGGGAAAATAAATAAGGCATGTATGTTGCCAAAAAATGCATCCCTGTGCTAACTCTAAGAAAAAAAAAGTTTCTCTAAAATCAGTTCTGATGTTCAAAATGTTTACTGTCTTTTTGCCACCACTGTATGTTTAAATGGAGCTTAAAAAGCTCCAGCTGGGGTTGGATTCCTTCGCTCTAACTGCAGGCAGTCCTGTCTCTTCTTTCATTCAGGTTCTCTTATTGTTCCTTATCTTTGATGGATTTCCATGTTTGTAAAACGTGGACTGGCCTTGATTTGCTTCAGTTTCCATGGTTACATGGCAGAAAGGACGAGATTTAATTGAATAAAGTCACATATTTTCACAAGCCTACACTTTCTCAGTGTCTTTCAGACTTGGAGCGAAGAAGATAAGTTTAAAACAATTAAAAATACTGAATTTAACCTGAGAGTCAAGAGAAAACTCATTTTAAAGCTGCAAGCTTTAAGTTTCTTTATAGAAAGGCTGATTCTGTTGCAAGGTTTGATTAAAATCTCCCACATCCACGATTGAATGAATTTTTCATTAAAAATGACCAAACAGAAGCATGCAGGTGCAACAAGTCACTGATCACTGCAGCAGGTTTTCCATGAGCGAGCTGAGAGAGATTCACATGAACAACCTGAATTATCAGAAACAAGAGAGACGGATGATGAAATGGCTTCAGATGATGGATAATGCAGCTGCATGTGACGGTGATTAAAAACCAAACAGATTATTTGCAGCAGGATAACACCATGACTACTGAAGTGATTCAGAGATCACAAAGCTGGAATCCCAGTAAAGACGATTAATGTAATATGAGAAGTTTAACATTTACTGTAAAAAATGACAAAGGCTTAAAAGATGTAGCTTAAAAACTTTCAACACTCTGAAGAATTATGCTAAACCGCCTCCCTCTAGCGGCCAAAAGGCAGAACTGCAGCATATGTTTCCCCTCCAATACGTCACTGTATTTTACTACGACGGCGATTGAGAAGTAAACTTCTGCCAAAAATTTAGAGATTAATCTCAGCTATTTTCTAGTAAAAAAAAAAAAAGAACATTTATAAGTTTCAAAAGTGGAAAAATTTCAACTTTTGAAACTTTCGAATTTCCAAGTTCATTCAAAAAAAATCTCCGAGATAAATTTCTAATTTTTATTTTTTTTCTAGCAAATTTTTACCTGTTATTTGTTTCCTACTTTTCCAACAACTGGAAACAATGTTCTACCAAAACATCTCAAAGTTTTAGATTAATTTTACAATTTTTCTAGAAAAATTTCCAAGCTTGAAAAGTTGAAAAATTTTGACTTTTGACACTGAGAAACTTGGAAGTTGATCCTAGATAATCTGAGATTAATCTAAAAATTTCTGAGTTTAATTCTGAGATGAATTAAGTTTGTTTTCTGCTTTTCTATCCAACTGAAAACCAGTTTTTTAAAAGCCTCCAGATGAACTTTGATGCTCTCTGCTTCATCTCAGTTGTCACAGATTTCTGCAATCAGGTTTGGACTTTAGTTCCTCTCAAACATTGTTGGGATCAGTTTATTTAAACGCCACAAAGACAAAGGCGTGAAAGTGTCTTTAAGGTGGAAAAAGTCCACCTTAAGTTGAATTGATCAGAGGTTTCTGGCATGTCATCATCCGGTTATCTCTACGCTCCGAGTTCAACTGGGGTCATTTTAAAAGTTCAAGGTCACTTCGGATTATTTATAATCAAATAGAACCCAAATCTCACAATAAAATAATCAAATAAAACTTTTACAGTTGGAAAAATGTTGCATCAGTTAATTTTTATTGCCTCTTGGTAACTTCCAAGTGTCGGTGCAAACCTGATTATTAAAGGACATGCAGTGAAATCTGGTCGTTTTATTGCCGGTTGTATCTCAGGATAATAAACATGTTGGACTTTGAGTCGGATATATAAAGGCGGCTGCGCTGCACCGTGTTTCTCTCCACAGCAGATCGGCGGCCATGTCTCTGAGCTCTCCTCCTCCGATTCTCTCCGTCCGGCCCTCGCGGGCGCTGGTGGACGAGGCGTTCGAGGTCCTGGTGGAGAATCTGCCCCCGGTGTCGCCGTTCACGCTGCGCTCGCTGCACCACTCTGAGGACGGGGACGACTGGGAGGCGTACGGACACTACTTCAGCGACCACAGCGGCAGAGTGTCGGGTCGGTTCTGGTCTCCGTCAAATCAGCCTGAGGAGACAAATACATCCTGAACACCTGTTTGCTCTTTGCTTAACAGAAAATGTTATGCAGGGTTTTGTAAAATCGACTGTCTTTTAGCTTTGCTTCATGTTACGCCTGGATGGACCTAGCTCCGCCTCTGGGGCGCTGCTCCCCCTCCAAGCTGCAGTTCCCAGGTTTTAAAGAGACAGAGGCCCAATTTCAAGGCATTAAATTACAAAGTCAAATTTCTTTTAAATCATATTTGATTCATGTTTATAATAACTGAAGGTAACAAAGTTAATCTATTGTGCTATAAAATGGGTGAAAAACACATAAACCTGCCCCTAATAAAAATTAATACAAATATTTTAAATTTTACTGGAAATAAACGTGAATGCATGTGAAGTAAAAGGACTAAAATATTTACCACCTTGTAAATTTTCCTGGAAAAGCATAAGTTGCTGCTTGGGGTAAATGTACAACTCGGTAAATAAAAATATAAGATCAGTCATAAGATCAGTTATTGTTTTGCAAAAATCAAAGTAGAACCTCCTAATATGAAGATTTATTCCATCCTGAATAATATATTTCAGGTATTTAAAGCTCAACAATAAGTTTCTCAGAGCTTTAGACCAATAAAATAGGATTTTTAATATTAAAAAAGCTTTAAATCAATCAAATAATTTTATATTATACATATTAAAGTAAATCTAAATATTTTAGCTTTTTAAGCTCTAAGCTGATTTTATCCCATTAAAAGAAAAGATGTTGTGGTCTCTAAAATGTCTTGTCAGCTGACTGAGCCACCAATGCAGTCTGGATGTCGATGCTTTCAGCTTGATTCGGTTTTCTGTGTTTAGTTTCGGAGGATCTGAGTTTTGGAGGAACCTACTCTGGCAGGGAGCCCATGGGTTTGATTTGGAGCCTGCGTCCGGTTCCAGGCAGCCGCACCGGACTCAGGCAAGACATTTTCAACTCCAACGTCACCGGAAATTTAAATTAAGCTGAGTTTTATCACAATGGTTCCAAAACCAATCAAGTTCTGCTAAAGTAATTGAAAGATATTTGGTTTTTAGTCTTCTGACTAAAAATCAAATATCTAACCAACTAACCGACTGGTTAGTTTGGTTAGATAATCAACTGGTTAGTTTGGTTAGATAATCAACTGGTTAGTTCGTCACGTTTGCAGAAAGAAATATCGTACGTGTCATTTGTTTTCAGCGTCTCGATTGAAATTTTTGCGTGGCTCAATCGGATAAACATTAAAAATGATTCCTTTAACGGGTTAGGATGCGTCTCTGGTCTATAAAACATGTTCGGACATTTTTTGCACAGAATCATTCTTAGATAATCACATTTTAGTCTGTACTTGACCCTTGACCTTCAGGAGACGGTTCACTCCCATGTTGTTGTATTACCATTCTGGGTGCCACCACAGAGCACTTTTTCAGCAAGAGTGTGTGAGAATTACATCCTACATGACCAATCATCCTTCGTTCACATAGATATATGTGCTGCATCAATCTGGAAACGTAAATGTAACTTTGTAATTAACCAACAGCTGATTCTGCTCCACTCTTCCCTGGTCAGGCTGAGGAAGAAGGACGTCACCACCCCCATGCTGATCACCATCTCCCTGTACAATGGACATGAGGACTTCCGGGACAACAGCCCTCTGGTTTCCATGGTAACGGAGAGGTGGTACATGGGCCCAGGCATCCAGCGGATCGAAATCACTGACGGAGGATTACGAGGGGGTCTCTTCATACCCCCAGGTAAAACCGCAGTGCAGGACGATTTTATTTATTTATTTCAGTCATTTTTAACCTTTCCATACACAAGTAAAAAAACACAGCATGCTGAAAAACAAAACTATTCTATTTCACTTTGTAATGAGTTTAACGTATTTTAAAAATTTCTTCTTACTAAATATTACGTTCATGTTTTTCACCACAATTTAGTGATAATTTATTTTTGTCTCACCTTTTCTTTAATACTTGTAATTGTCCTTGCATTCTGAAGCTGCTGCAAACTATTACCAGACCTTTATAATGTAGCATCATTAGCACATAAATGTTAATAACTTGGACACATTGCACATGTTATTTATGTGTTTAGGACCCAACACTGAAACCTTTGGTTCTCCACGTATCCAAGAATATTCTGCTCCATTAAAATGCTCTAATTTAACTCCCGATAGGAATGTCGCAAATCAGCAGGCCGTTACCTAGCAACCAAAGTTGAGTTCCGCCTGTTACCTAGCAACCAAAGTTGAGTTCCGCCCGTTACCTAGCAACCCACGCTGAGCTCCAGAACATTTTTGTTAAATTCAGTTCAGAAATACTTTATTGATCCCAAAGGGAAATGAAATGTTGTTGTAACTCGTATTAAGTCAGCTGATGATCTATAGCATCAAATGCTTTTCTTTAGTATTATTATTATTGATAAATTATGAAAATCCCTTCATAAGCTTTTGTTTTGTAGCCTTCTTTGGATTCATGGCTCTTCAGTTTGAACATTGGATGCTCCTCCAGGTCCTGGTCCGTTCCCTGGGATTCTGGACCTGTGGGGCGGCGGAGGAGGGCTGCTGGAGTACCGCTCCGCCCTGCTGGCCTCGCGCGGCTACATCTGTCTGGCTCTGGAGTATTTCAAAACGGGGCAGATGAAGTCAACCGATTTGAGTTTTGAATACTTTGAGGTTTGTCTAACTTCTCTTTTACTTCGTCTATTTTCAGAATCAGTAAATCACTGAAAGTGGACGTTTCATGACTTTAAATCCTTCCTTTTTTACATTTAAGTTCTTCATTTGTGGCGATGCTTTGGTCTTATTCCTGGTCGCAGAGCGTCTCACTCATCCCGTTCAGTTAGTTTTGTAGCTTGGTGCAATAAAAAATAACGCCCAATCTCCTCAGGACTTTTTTTGGAAATATTCTCATTACCAATTACTACAAACAGTTTATACAGCAAATTCTGGAACATTTTTTCTTCTTTGTTTGATTATCTGACTCATTGCTGTGTGAAAAATACCAAGAATTGTGAAGGTTTGCACTTTATTTTGCCCTAAGACTCTAAAACGCTCATTCACCAAAAAACAAAAAAACCTTAGATTTCATTTTCCTTTCATATCCAAAGAACCTGATTATGAAAACATCCAACCAGCAGCCTGTGTGTTTGTGCAGAAGGCCTATCATGTCCTGAAGGACCATCCTCAGGTCATCCCAGACAGAGTTGGGATCATCAGTCTCTGCCTCGGCACCATCGTGACCCTCAGCTTGGTGGTGGAAAGCGCAGAGATCAAGGCAAGTCTTCCGACAAAGCTGAGCTTGATGAGAATCTTCAAAACGTTCC
>NW_006800310.1:88380-90343 GCF_000485575.1 Poecilia formosa | reverse complement strand
TCTTTACCAGCCTGGTTCTTTACCAGCCTGGTTCTTTACCAGCCTGGTTCTTTGCTGATGGTTTTGATTCAGAAACCAGTTCCTGAACGCGCCGTGCCGAGTCCCACAGGGTTCTGTGCTTGGCCCGTTTTTATCCGGTTGGGTTTTGATGTTCGCCGTGTTTCTGTTTCAGCCTTCCTGCGTCGTTTGCATCAGCAACATGATCACCAAATCGCCAGGGAAAACCCTCAGCGGGTTCCACCGAAGCATTCCCAGGTAGGTCACTGGGAGCACTGGGAACACTGGAGTTTTTCCGTGGTTTGAGCCTCTGTGTGTGTTGGCAGCAAGTTCAATAAGATCCGCGTGGATGAGAACAACCATCAGATCTGGAGGGACGTGGGGCTGGCGCTGCTGAAGGAACCCTCCATGAAGGTGGACGTAAGTGTTTCCGGTTCGGCTTCCTGAACAAACGACTCCATGTCCTCACAGCCGATTTAAAGCTTTTATTTCTGCAAGGTGGCCAAAATAAACTGTCCACTGATGCTGGTCAACGGCTGTGATGATCAGAACTGGTGTGCGGTGGAAACGGCCGATGATGTGAGTTTCAGCTCTCAGAAGATCTTTGGATCTTCGCTCGTTTTTCTCAGATCGACTTTTGTTTACACACAGCCGGTTTTTCTGAAAACAAATGTCTGACACATCATTTAAAATAAATATCATACAGAAACGTTTTCATCCACAGGAACCGTAAAATGAAATGAGAACAAAGTCCTAAAGTCATGAGAATAAGCTTGTATGAGATTAGTCATGTTATGAGAATACAGTGGAAATAATACAAGAATAAACTCTTATCAGCAGAATAAAGCCATAAAATTATGAGAAAAAATTAGCGCAAGAATAAATTCATAGCATTGAAAGAAAAAAGTCATGTTAAGAGAACTTCAACACAAAAAATGGTTTTACAACGGCAGTAAAACGAGGACTTGAGAGTTTTGTGAAGTTATTGGTTTCATAGATTAGGAAATACTGAATCTATTAATGCGTCAGATTATTATCAATAGAGGACCTTGAATTAGTTCTTTAAATGACTGTGTCTGTTTCTACAACTTTATTTTCATATTATTGTGTCTTATTGTTGAAGCTAAAAGTTCAGTCTAACGTCTGCTTCCCTTAAATTCATCAGATTCGTCTTTTTATTCCTTATCGGTTTGAATAAACCGCATCAGAGCTCGGCTCTTATTTCAGTCTGCAGTGAAAGTTTCCCTGTTTCCCTCCAAGATTTCCAAGACGATGAACGCTGCGGGGAAAGGCCATCTGCTGACCCGGGTCGACTACCCTGACACCGGACATCTGATCGAGCCGCCGTTCTCGCCTCACTGCTTCGCCGGGAACTTCTTTGTTTACAGCTCCAACGAAAAAGGTGAGCAGCACGCTCAGAAAAGATGCTTCATTTACACTTATGCTACAGAAATGAGATGAAAACTGTTGCAAATTTGAATTAACAAATGTTCTTAAAGGGCCGGTCGACCCAGAATGCACCTATAAAACCCATTAAACAAACTGTTGAGTTATTAATAAATATTTCAGGATTTTATGACTATTTTATGATCAAAGTCACTGATTTTTGTGGAGCAAATTTCTAAATATTTGTGCCCTTGTAGGACATTAAATGTGACATTTTGTTACTCGGCACGTCGATAACAGATGAAAACTTGACATTATGTCAAACCAAAGCAGCAGAGAAGGGAGAAATGCTGCCACCTGATGGTGGGACTTGGCATCAATAAATCCAATATTTTAGCAGAAAATTTGCAATAAATTCACAATAATGTATTAGTGCAAAAAAGTGCAGGGTTCTGTTGATTTTGCATAAATGTAACTAGTATTTTTTCTTCGAGATTAATAAATTATTTACTCCTTTAAGCTCCTACATCTTGTTGAAAAGTTACTGTTTTTTCTCCAAGTACATGAAGATATTTTCTCT
>NW_006800310.1:86127-88202 GCF_000485575.1 Poecilia formosa | reverse complement strand
TGCTGCCACCTGATGGTGGGACTTGGCATCAATAAATGCAATATTTATCCAAGATTGAGATTGCTTTGTTTGACGAGGTTCCAGTAAGAAGCTGCTGGTTGTGGCAGGAAGGGGAAGCCTGTGCGGTTTGTGCTGAACGTGTGGGCTGTGTTGCAGTGATCCAGCTCTACGGAGGGAAAACGAAGCCGCACAGCGACGCTCAGGACGACTCCTGGAGGAAGATCCTCAGCTTCCTGCGCCACCATCTGTACTGCAGCCACAAAGCCAAGATGTGACGCGGCGACAGGTTCACACCTCAGCATCACTTCTGACACTTCATCAGGCTTTTCTGGGTTTTTACGGTTTTCTACACATTTTTGGTCAAAATAAACATTTTCAGAGGGAAAATACATTAAATTTATGGCGAAGACGGAGAATAAATACTCTCAAATTTCCAGCTTTATTTCAATAAACAAGTCAAATTAAATTTGACTGAAATAATCTACAACTTTATGTACATTTATATATACATAAATGTACAGAAAAATTTAAATAAAATTTTAATAATAAAATATTATTTTTTAATATTTAACTTTATTTAATAAAATATTAAAAAGTTTAAGTTTTTAAATTTAAACTTTAAAAAGATTTTTAAAGTTTTTTAAAAATCTTTAAAAAACTTTAAAGATTTTAATTATCTTTAAAGTTAATTAAAATTATTTTATTATTAAAAATTAATAATGTTGATATATTTTCTCACTGAGCTTTAAATGATTTACAAATCTCCTTCTGACGTCGGTTTAAACTGAAGTTTTGCTTTAATGTAGAGACTGAAAACCAAAAAGTTTACATTTATTTCAGCTTTACATAAAAAAATAAATGTCTGTTTTGATTATCACAGCTTACATCCAATATTTCATTTTATAAAGATATTTTCCTTCCACTAAACTTTCAACCTTTTTATCAATAACCTTTTGTATCCGTCAATGATGATGAATTTAATATTTCTGTACTTCAATGTTAAATTCTTATGTCTGAGCAACTGAACTTTGTTTTTTGTAAACTGCAAACATTAAATTTAACATTAAATAAACTTAATAGATTTACTGTTGGGTGATAAATATGTAGATTCATATTTTATGTATTTTGTTGTTTTACTGTCTGAATGGACTCGTTAAAAAAATATTTTTTAAAGTTTTGAATGGATGAATGGATGAACGGTTCAGAAACTGACTAAAATCCCTTCAGTTCCAGTTTTCCAGTAGGAACTCCATCAGGAATCGTTTCCTGGATGAATCGTTTCCTGGATGAATCGTTTCCTGGATGAATCGTTTCCTGGATGAATCGTTTCCAGGATGAATCGTTTCCAGGATGAATCGTTTCCAGGATGAATCGTTTGCAAGATGAATCGTTTGCAAGATGAATCGTTTACAAGATGAATCATTTCCTGGATGAATCGTTTCCAGGATGAATCGTTTCCAGGATGAATCGTTTACAGGATGAATCGTTTCCAGGATGAATCGTTTCCAGGATGAATCGTTTACAAGATGAATCGTTTACAAGATGAATCATTTCCTGGATGAATCGTTTCCAGGATGAATCGTTTACAAGATTAATCGTTTCCAGGATGAATGGTTTCCAGGATGAATCGTTTACAAGATGAATCGTTTCCCGGGTGAATCGTTTACAAGATGAATCGTTTCCAGGATGAATCGTTTACAAGATTAATCATTTCCAGGATGAATGGTTTCCAGGATGAATCGTTTACAAGATGAATCGTTTCCCGGGTGAATCGTTTACAAGATGAATCGTTTCCCGGGTGAATCGTTTACAAGATGAATCATTTCCCGGGTGAATCGTTTACAAGATGAATCGTTTACAGGATGAATCGTTTACAAGATGAATCGTTTCCTGGATGAATCGTTTCCAGGATGAATCGTTTACGAGATGAATCGTTTACAGGATGAATCGTTTCCTGGATGAATCGTTTCCAGGATGAATCGTTTACGAGATGAATCGTTTCCAGGATGAATCGTTTCCTGGATGAATCGTTTCCAGGATGAATCGTTTACGAGATGAATCGTTTCCAGGATGAA
>NW_006800310.1:54312-85569 GCF_000485575.1 Poecilia formosa | reverse complement strand
TTCCAGCTTTATTTCAATAAACAAGTCAAATTAATTTTGACTGAAATAATCTACAACTTTATGTACATTTATATAAAAATCTGTTTAACTTTGTATCCTGTGATAATCTTATAGCATGCTACAAACTGAGTTCATTATTTGTTTATTATTAAAAATTAATAATGATATATTTTCTCACTGAGCTTTAAATGATTTACAAATCTCCTTCTGACGTCGGTTTTAACTGAAGTTTTGCTTTAATGTAGAGACTGAAAACCAAAAAGTTTACATTTATTTCAGCTTTACATAAAAAAATAAATGTCTGTTTTGATTATCACAGCTTACATCCAATATTTCATTTTATAAAGATATTTTCCTTCCACTAAACTTTCAACCTTTTTATCAATAACCTTTTGTATCCGTCAATGATGATGAATTTAATATTTCTGTACTTCAATGTTAAATTCTGATGTCTGAGCAGCTGAACTTTGTTTTTTGTAAACTGCAATCATTAAATTTAACATTAAATAAACTTAATAGATTTACTGTTGGGTGATAAATATGTAGATTCATATTTTATGTATTTTGTTGTTTTACTGTCTGAATGGACTCGTTAAAAAAATGTTTTTTAAAGTTTTGGATGGATGAACGGTTCAGAAACTGACTAAAATCCCTTCAGTTCCAGTTTTCCAGTAGGAACTCCATCAGGAATCGTGTCCTGGATGAATGGTTTACAAGATGAATCGTTTACAAGATGAATCATTTCCAGGATGAATCGTTGCCCTCCAGCTCCCTGGTGTTGCTTATGGAGCTAAATAATAACTTTGTAAAAATGATTTTTTCATTAATAAACAAAGTGAACCATTTTTTAAAAATCCCAGATTTTCCTGAACAAATCAGCCGATTCCAGTTTGATTTGCTGTAAAACTGATCATTTATTGATCACCCAGAGAACCAGTCAGGTGGATGTTATTGGACCTGCAGCGGCAGCATCATTCCTGCCGCTGATAATGTCACATTCTGTCTGAGCGTTTTGTTTCTGGAGTGATCTTCTAGCTTCCTGTGGCCTCAGCTGCGCTGGATGAGTGTCACGATGCGCTGAACGAGTCTTACAGTCGGTTTGCAGATCGGATAACGAGGCTGCAGCTTCTCCTCGGCGCTGGACGGAGTCACAGCAAACCTGCAGAGCAGAAAGAAACTAAATCATTAAAACAGCTGAAAAGTGAAAGTTGTAGGTTGTGTGTCGTGATTCCAGCTGCTGTGGAAACTTAAGTTATAGCAAATACCCAAGATTTATTGTCTGACTAAAATAATAACCATATGTTATGAAATTTACTGTTTTTCTGGCAATAAATTTCGAAATTTGAGTTTTTTCTTGAAAATGTACAACTTTATAAGCTCACAAATTTATTTTTTAAAGCTTAATCTCAAATTTCAGTTTTTTTTTCTAGCAGATTTTTGAATTTTCAAGGCCAGAATTTTTATTGTTTTTATTTTAGAAAATGTTTTAGATTAATCTAAAAACTTCCTTTTTTCTATCTACAGTTGTGCGCCTTTGTTAATACATTACTAATTTGGGCCTAGTGGGTTTTAATTATTCGCCTGTCCTGCAGTACTGCTGTTTGCCACTAGGCGGCAGTGCAGGCTCTGGATCTCCCACCTGAATTCCTCTCTGAAGTTCAGCTGCAGGTGCTGAGCCAGCTGGTTGCTGTACTGCAGACAGGCCAGCAGGAGGCGACAGCGCTGGAACAGCAGAACGGACTGCGCCGGGCTCAGAACCGACCCGTTCTGGTCCGACAGAACCAGAACCAGCTGCTGGGCCTGGTGGCGGATGAAGGGCAGCTGCGGAGGACAGACTGAGGTTAGCTGGAGGAGCTGAGCGGCTGGACTCCTGTGAGGAAGGCTCACCAGGTGGGGGTGAGGCTGAAGGACTCCCAGGATCCACGACACGGACACGAAGTTCTCTCCGGGGAAACATCGGCGGGTCTGAACAGAAGGAACATTCCTAAAAACTATTCATTCAGTAGGGCCGGATGTTCTGGAGGCATTTTCAGTCCATTTACAGATTTTCTTAAGCTCTTACAGCCAAGGTGAAAAGAAAGTACATCCCTGTTATTTATAAGATAATCTGCTAATGAAATGTGTGGAAAAACCAAGTTATCTATTTGAACCGACAGTTTACATCCCGGAACTTTAGTCGTTTAGATCTGGGGGTGTTTAGTTTGGATAGACGGAGATATATGGATAGATGGGGATGTTTATAGATATTTCTTTACCAGAATTGAAAGTTGTAACTTCCTGCCAGACTCACCTCGTAGCCCAGCAGCAGCAGCTCAGACAGCAGCGAGCAGGCAGCATCCAGGTACTCTGAGAGCAAAGCCTGAAGCTGCAGAGACACAGAGGCTAACTGGTTGTTTTAGGACATATTTTAACAAATTTCTAATGTGAACCAGTTACCTCGGAGTCAGACGCGGATCCTCGACTCTGCTTCTCACCGCCAGGATCACAAATGAAGGCGAGCAGCAGCCTGGAGATCAGAGCCCCCCTGCAAGGAGGAAACAGCGTTTATGTGCAGAATGCAGCGAGAGCTGAAGCTTTCAGCTGAAAACGGCTGCAGACAGCGTGGTGAAATGTCAGAAATTAGCGTTAGATTTAGAGCAGAAAGAGCAAAACTGTCAGCCTGAACAATATGGAGTTGATTTGGAAACAGAAAAATGACAGAAACGTACAAAAAGAGAGGAAATGTCTACAGCTGACCCTGTATTAGGGACGTTAAAGATAATAATAAAAAAGGAATACATTTATGCAAAAAAATCAAGGAAAAGTTTGAAAATTCAAAAATTTGCTAGAAAAAAATTTACATTTTCAGATTAATCTCAGAAATTTTCTAGAAAAAATTTGGAAATTTCAGAATTTAAAAAGTTGGAAATTTTTTATTTTCAAATTTACAAGGTTTTCCTAGTTATTTTTTTCTTACAAATTTTTGACTTTTCATAACAGAAATAAAAAAAAATCTTAAAAATGTTTTTTTTTCTTACATTTTTAGGTGTAAATTTACTCATTATTTCTTAAAATTACCATCATACATGCTGTATTATTCAGCTACTGAAATTTCATCACTTTTTGCAAATTTCAGTATTTTTTTTACTCATGTTTCCAAGTTGACTTCAGTTTGTTCGGTTAACATCTCTATTCCTGTTCTGAAACTACTGCTAATTTGTGAATAGATTTTAAAATATATGAAAAATTTGAGTTCTTAGTTAATTGATTTTTTAATTATTAAAAAAAACATCAGCTTACTCGTTCACATAATTTGTGAGAATACATTAAACAAGCCTGGCAGCTGTTCAGCAGCTGGAGAAGGAAAATATCCCCCAAAGACACGACAGAAGCTTTTTTATGGGAGTTTTGCGTTACCTGTTGGCGAACAGCAGGCTGCTCCTGGCTGCTTCCACCTCCGTCTCTCTGAACATGATGGCGAGCGTCTGGACGATCAGCGTACTCAGCCTGAACAAGATCAGCACAAATATCTGCTGAAAATGGGATTCAAGCAACTTTAAACGCATTTAGACCTGGATGTGAAACCTTAACCTGACGTTTCATTAGCTAGGCTCAATTTAGCTAATTTCTCCAGAGCATAAAAATAAGAATCCATCCCACCGTACACCTCACCGCTGTCTCACATCCCTGACTTTTTCTTGTCTTGACACCCTATGTAAAGCCAAGTAGCTATAAAAGCATGGCTAAGTTTGCTACTTGGCTCTAAGAACCAGAGGTTTCGGTTCTGCTGAAACATCTCTCTCAACAATGATGCTAATCTTATACAGATTTGATCTAAATTTAACTTTAATTTTAGTTTAATGAAACATTTTCTGCTCCAAATGTCACTTCTTTCATCCTCATTATGACATTGATGACCCTGTTTGAGGTAAACAACCTCAGCCTGACCTAAATCTGCCCCCTGGTGGTGGAGTTTGGGACTGTCAACACGAGTCTCTTACAGGAGCTGATCTGTGGTGTAAACTCTGCTGAGGCTCTGACAGCCGTGAAGACATTCCTCCAGAGTCTGAACCAGGAAGACGAACGCCTCGCCAGACTGGAAACAAAAACAAGTGGATAAAAATCTTGATTTCTGTCCACATTTCCAGGTGTTTTCACTCCATCTGTTCTCTGTTTGCGGCTCAGCAGTGTTTCTCGTAATGTCTCACCCTCCAGAAGAGCCTCCTCAGCGTGACGTTGCGGTGAGCCGCCGTCCTCAGCTCCTGCAGCAGAAGGTACAGGTTCTCCACGGTGGTGCCGTCCTGCAGGAGCTCCGAACTCAGCTGAGCGAACAGGTGAGCCGTCCGCTCCGCGCTGCAAACACCAAACAGACTCACCGTCTTTTCCTGCCTCAGGCTGGTTTTTAAAGAGAATTGGGAATCTATTTGGATCTACTGGCTGATTTAGATGAGGAACGAGTTTCTTTATGTCCTTTCCTGTCTCTGGAGCGTACGCCATCTTCCACTGGGAAATCCACGCATGATGTTTTCACCCAGATTAATAACCCAGCGTTGTTTTTTTTACTTCTTTTTTTTTAAAGTTTTGTTGGCTCTAGTGGCCTTTATTTGAAAATAGTTCAACAGGAAAGAGGGTAATGAGAGAGCGGGAAGACATGTGGCAAATGTCACCAGGCCGGGAATCAGAACCTGCGACCACCGCCACGAGGTCCAAGGCCTCAATATGTGGGTCGTGCTTCGCCCCTGCGCCACCGCAGAACCCAAATAATCCAGCGTTTGGTTAGAAGAGACGATCTGATTCACTCCTGAAATGAAATCAGTGGTTCCAACCTGATGGAGTCGGACGACGGCGTGCTTCTCCTCCTGTAGACCGGGTCCAGGAGCAGGGTCGACTTCTGGACACACAGACGTCCGGCTGTCAGACAGACGACCAACACAGAACCAGACTGACCTCTGAGTCTCGACCCACGATGACGAAGCTGTTCCAGCAGCTCTGCAGGTGGAGGTACAGGGTGGAGGTCTGAGAAACCACGTAAAGGTGCAGCTCGGCGTCCCTCTCTTCCCTGGAGTCTGCTCGGTCCCGCCTCAGCAGCCGGGTCAGGACGGAGCCGATCCTCCGGGTCACCTGGAACCGCCACGGGGGACACCACGCTCAGACTGGACCAAACAGAACGCCGTGACCTCTGACCCTGCCGTTTAAATCTACCCGTTTTTCAGTGGCATTAGGTATTTAGAAGAGAAACAGGCCCACAGCATCACAGAACCTCTACCGTGCATAACAATGGGAACAAGGTCCGCTTAGGAAGGAAGGAAGAAACTAAGGAGATAAGGAAGGATGAAAGGAACCAAGGAAAGACCGACGAGAAGGAACAAAGGAAACATGGGAGGAGCCAAGGAGAGAAGGAAGGACGGAGTGTTTATCCAGCCGGGAATGAATCTGGAATTGTTCTAAACTTTTCCAGACCTGGAAAATCCTGAAATCAATCCCAGGTTTTTCCAGACTTAACCCTTTATTTCCCCACTTAACTCTCCTGCCTGATTTGAAAGGTATGTTCTCCTTTCTTTCCCATTTTAAATAATTTCCACAAAACATTTGGAGTTTCCCTCCTTGTCGTTTCTTATCTTTAACCCTGATAATTTGTGTAAATCTGAAGAAAGTTTTATTTAGCTTTTGGAAGCCGCCCTCACCTGGCGGCTCTCTGCTGTTTTCAGGTTTTCCTCTGGTGGTGATGAAGGAGGCGAGGGAGGAAGAGGATGAGGAAGAGGGATCCTGGGGAGGCCTAGAGTCTCCGGGTCGGGGCAGGAGGCAGAGCGGCTCGTCTTCATCACCGGATGGAGCTCCTCTTTCTTCCACCAGCTGAAAACAGCAACAGGTTCAACAGAGATGACAACGCAGCACTGTAAAAATTTAATCTGGAGTTTAAGTTTAAAATGCACTAACTACTGGAGATATTAGTGCAAACATATATTCTCCATTACGACCATGGTGGCCATCTTGGAGATTCCTATTGGCCCAATTATGTCTGATTTGACACAAAAACATTCATCTATGATAAAATAACTGTTCTTGACAACCACAGCACCATCTTGGAAAAGGTCTGCCATCTTGAATTTTTCAGTGACCCATACGTTTTCTTTTTAAATCCCAAGAGGTCGTCTGTATATTCAGTTTTCTCCTGCTCCACTGGTGGATGTCATCGTTTTAAACCCAGAACGTTTCTGCTTCTCTCTTCAGCTGCTGTTTGTCCTCATTTTGTTCTGAACTCCTGACAGCTGCTGTTCCTGAAGGATTTAGCTTTTTTAACGGATGTGTTTAATGACGTCCCAGTGGAGCAGCACATGGACACATTTACACTCTGCTGTTTACATCAGCCTCCTTTGCGGCCTCCAGGCAGCCATTCAGAGGCTGTGACAGTAAATCCTCCTTTCTTCGTCTCATTACCGTCGACACGCCGTTTCCTGACAGAAACTCAGAGGAATTAGCAGAGCAACACAATCCCAGGGGGCTGCAGCATAAACGGCAGAGCTGCTGCAGGATGAGACTTAAATCTTGATTAAAGGTTCAATTCAACCCATTTCTGTCTCTCCAGCATAATTTATGTTTTATTTGGTAGCAGTGGTGGGTATCGCTAACTAAAAGGTCATTACCGCTAACCCTAAACATTAGTTCAGTTTATGCTAAGGCGCTATACCAAAATGTTAAGCTGATGCTAACGTGCAACCAACATAGTATTTAGCAGAAGGTAATGCTAAAAAACCAAAGCAACATTTAACTGAAGCTAACACTAAAGCACCATAACAGCATAGCATTTAGCAGGAGCTAAATATGGTTGCTGCTGATTCCTAAACATGGAGCAGAAACAAGTGAAAAGTAAAATCTTTAAAGTAGAAAATAAAAACTAATAGTGAGAATTTTAAAAAATAATACATTTAATTTGAAAAAATGTAAAAATACTTTTAAAAGATGAAAATGTAAGAATGCATTCAAGATAATAAGAAAACTAATTTTAAAAAATTAATATATAGAAAGAGCAAACATCTCAGATTAAACCTTTCATTGTTTTAACAGATCAACTTGGATAGTGTGGAGGAAAATCTCAAACTGGTAACCTTATCCGCCAGGAAGGCAACAAAATGAAAGTCAATACAAACTCCTAACATGGTAGAAATTCAAACAGGTGTGTGCTCACCTGTCTGCAGGATGTCCTGTGAAGGAAGCAGAGACACGGGGAGGTTAGGATTACAGGTAAAGATTTCAGAACGAAGGAAAGCAACACCGGCCTCTCGGTTTTCCTCGGATCAGATCACATTTTGTTCCGCTAGAAATTTAGGCTTTAATGAATCTGTGTTTAACTCTCAGCTTAGCTTTCTCTTTTTGCACCATAAGCACAGCATCAGGATTCGGGCATTGTTCTGCTCCGGGTGCTAACATTAGCTTTACAGCTAAAACTAATATTTTAGCTAATATTTTGATATAAAAGATAAACTTCACAGACTGAATAAACGAAAGTCAAAGTCATGCTAGTGAAACATTTATACTACTCACAGCATTTTAGCTAACATTAGCATTTTAGCTAATTTTACCTTAGACATGGCTGTTAGCATATTTTAAGGCTTATTTAAAAGTGAGTCAACATGCTGACTATAGCATTTTAGCTCATTTTAGCTTAGACACTGCTGTAATCATGAGTCATGAAAACAAATTTATCTGCACCTTTTAAGTCGTGTGTTCTGATTGGACAGTGGCTGGCTCTGCGAGAGGGCGGGGCCACAGGAGGAAGCCCCGCCCTCTTCTCCCTCTGTAACCAATCATGTTCCTTCTCTGCAGGCCTTTCTGGGATGTAGGAGATCCGTATGTGCTGACAGCGCTCCCTGTCCTTTGAACTGAGGAAATCTGGGAGGTCGTTCACCTGCACAGGTAAAACAGGAAGTTCAGCACCAAGTCAGGAATATTTGACAGAAATATGAAGAAACTTTTAAATTTTTTCATTGCAAATTTATGTTGATTTATGGACTAAACATGAAAGCCATTGAAATCTCGTAATAAATTTCTGAAATTCCTTTATTCTTGTTTTATTTATAGAATAAAAAATGATGTCTCCTCTCAGGTTTCCCTGTCTGTGAATCCTTAAAGTCTTAAACTCAAGTATCTAAAATGAAGGCCTTAAAATGTCTTACATTTGTTTAAAATGTAAATTAGCCTTTAATCTTATTCCCAGGTCTTAAATTACTATTTTAGACTTTTTAATCTGTTAAAATTCAAACTTTTTCATCCAGGTTTGAGTCAGACAACTTCACTGCTTTGTGACTCCAGACGGTTAAAGCTACAACTAGCTAGCTTTTTGTGTTTGCTTCTATGAGAATATAGGTGTTAATAATGGTTTAAAAATGTTAAAATTGGTTAATTAATTAAACTAAGGTTGTTAAACATTGCTGTAACAGAAATTGTCATTTTGAGGT
The DNA here is from genome assembly GCF_000485575.1 of Poecilia formosa. Taxonomy (NCBI): domain Eukaryota; kingdom Metazoa; phylum Chordata; class Actinopteri; order Cyprinodontiformes; family Poeciliidae; genus Poecilia; species Poecilia formosa. The sequence goes on along the minus strand of NW_006800310.1, from coordinate 77,134 downwards.
TAATTGTGTAGGAATTATGCACAAACTTGATGATTACATTCACTTGTATATTGAAAATCAGCTACATTTTCCTGACCTCGGTGAATTTTCAGCATTTTTCCACCCTGCACAAGCAGAGAGACGGAAAGGGGAGCCACGTGTTTATTTATTCAGGGAGTTTCACTAACAGAGATTGCCCAGGTGAGCTGCTGCAGCCATGATGGCGCCGTCAGACGTCGACTCCAGCAGTAATCCGTCACGTTAGCACAGACGGGATTATTGCTAAGCGTCTGACATAACAAGCTGTGGGAATCACAGATTGAGCTGCCGGCTTTCTGTTGTACTAACATTAAACCTATTTTCAGCTTCTGCACTGGGTCGGTCTGTTTAAAAATAATTTAACTCAGCGACTCGAATCACATAATCAGCTTCTAGTTGGAGTCTGAAAATAGATTTATTTTTATACTTGTTTGATTACATTGATTGAAATGTTTTTGATGTGGGTTTAATTGTAATCGTTGCCAATTTTATCTCTAAATTAAATGGGTTGCAGGGCTTAAAATAAATCAGGAATTTGAAAAATTAAACCACAGTTAGCTAAAAGAAGCTAACTACCGCTAGGTGTGGCTAATGCATGCATAAATTTCAGAACCCTGTTCCATCTAAAAACCTTGGTTTGTGACCTTTGGATCAGTTTGAATGCATATGGGAACGCCAAGTGGACCAAAGACCGCTCCAAAAGCAGGAAGTGAACTACAGCGCAGGGCATTCTGGGTAAATACAACCTAAAGAAACGCACTAGCCTAATGCTAGCAGGAGAAATGGCTCATGGTCTTTAAGGGCACTCTGTGTTTGTTTACATTTTGTGACAAAGGAAGTCGAACTCAGTGTTTTCAGAGGTTTTAGTGTCGTTTCCTTTAGTGGTTCTTGGCGCAGAGCCCCCACAGGCCAGGAGGGGAACAGATTTTTCAGAGAGTTTGGTTTGTGAAGACAAACACAGCAGCTGAAAATAAAACAAATGTTGCCTCTTTGGTTCACCAATCGAAACGACTGGATTGTCATCACTTCTCCTCACTTTCGTCTCTATTCTGCAGTTTTCATTCTTTGCATTATTTCAAATGTTAACTTCATGTCCATCGTTTGTCTTCTCAAACCTCCAGTTGGTTATTTCAGACGGCCGTTTGTACTGAGTCCGGTTCTGGTTCTGCTGGAGGTTTTTTCCTGTTAAAGGGGAGTTTTTCCTCTCCACTGTCGTCCCTGCTGGTGCAATTCAACGATTCAATGCAATCTCCTGAGTTTACATAGAAACTTTTAAACTGCTTTTCTGATGTCTAGGATTCGTTGGAATGTATGGATGATTGAATTTAAATGATTTTTTTAAAGTGCTTCCAGACAACGTTTTTTGTTTTATTGTTTTAAATTCAATAAAGAACTGAATTTAGACTTAACATGTTTCTCTTCAACTTCATCCAAAGATTTTCTGCTAGGTCCAATTTAATTTGAGAGAAAAACACAAACCATGATGCTGCCACCACCATGCATACAGTATGAGGCCAAAGAAGTCAGGGATGTGATCGTTGTGACGGCGTGTTGGGGCCAGAAAGAAAAGAGAAAATAAGGAGGAATAAATTTCCACCCAAAACATTCACAAATTTTGAGATTCATCTCAGGAATTTTCTAAAAAAAAATTTTAAAAAATGGAAATTTCTATTTGCAATAAAAACTTGAAAATTGTAAAATTCATCTCAGAATTTTTTACAAAAACAAGTGGAAATATCTGAGCTGAAGAATCTAAAATTTATGAGGGAAAACAAATAATTTTTGAGATTAATTTCACTTACATTTCTAGAAAAAAACTTGGAAATTTTCTGAGACTGAAAACATTTTCAACTTTTGGAAATGTTCTCAGTTTTAAAAGTAAAAGATTTTCAAAATGTTCATGTTTTTTTAAATGTTAAATCAATCTAAAAAATTTATAAATTCTCACAAATTTTGTGACTTTTCGAACTCAAAAAATTATTCTCAAAATTTCTGAGTTTATAGAAAATTTTTCAACTTTTGAAGCTCAGAAAAGTCTAAGATTTCCTAAAAAAAAACATTCAGAGCTTAATCTAAAAATTTTGGAAGTTTTTGGCAGAAATTTACTCCTTTTTTTCTACCGTGGCCCTAATACACCTTTGCATTTTTTCCTGTTGTGAACCATATGACCCTGGAATTTGAACTAAAAAGTAAAAAGTTATTTTTTCTTCTGTATTTTATTTGAATAAAATTTCTGCCTCTCACCTGACTTGCTGGTTTAACCGACACTTAAAGATGAATTTCAACAATGAAAACTATTTTTGACTCTTTTTTTTTCTTTTCAGTTTTAAACTCACCAGCTCGATGTCGCGCACGCGCTCAAGCCTCAGGGCGGCGGTCAGCGCGCGCGGCGGGAACTCCGTCAGGTACACGCGCTCGTCACTCAGAACCGCGTACATGTAGACCTTGTTGATGACGTCAGAGACCACCACGCACGGTTCGTAGGTTCGGATCCGCTCGTACAGAGCCCGCTCCGTGTTCCGCTTCAGGAACGAGTCCAGCCGGGCATTCCGGCGGGGCAGGAGCGGCAGGAAGTCGGATCGACTCCGAGCCATGACCCGGGGCTCTACTTTCTGCAGCGGATGGAGACAGAAAGCGGTTCGGTTCCACTGTCCATCGCGTCGGTTCGTGTTTTACTACTGAAGCAGGCAGCGAGTCCAGTTAGGTTATGAACTAAACAGGTGAACCGCGAAGAGGGCGCACTGCTTTCTGATTGGTCCGCTTGTTTCCCTAGAGCGCTGCTGATTGGCTGAAAGATAAACCTCTATGTAATAGAGTTTAATACGGTTTTTTATAAAACAAAAACAGTTTTTAGATAATCTTTTACTCATTTAAATTGACGTACATATATAATATTGACTTGTTTCTGCTGACTTTTTCAGATTTGAATACATTTGATATTTATTTCATATTTGTTGCATCTGCTGTTAACAATAATGAAAAAATATTTAAAAATTGATTGTTAGAATTTAATAATTTTTTTAAATAAATGACATATTGTAAAATAAAGGTTCTTGTTTCATATTCATATAGTATTTTTCTTTCATTGCTGCAGAACATAATTTAAATTTAATCTCCTAAACCAGAATAATTGGGCTTGACTACTGCTCCTGTTTCAGTGTAATTGATCTGTGGAGTTCCTGTTGTCTCACAGGAAATAAGTAAAGTCAATGCATAAATAATAATAGCTTCTAACATGTAAAAAAATATTCATTAAATCACAATTTAATTAATTTTAATGTTCAAAGTAATTATCTGTTATTTTAATTAAAGAATAATTCATTTAAGTATTTAGTTCCAGTTTTATTTAGAAATACGTGATACATATTAAATAAATATTTCCACATTATTTATTGCATCTTATTTTTTTGACACTCGATATAGTTTTATTAAACCTCCAAAAAACCAAAATCTTTTCTATTTTTTTATTTCCATATGTTGTTTCGCCTTACTGCCGCTAGAGGGCATCAGAATGCAGTTAATGTGAAGCAATTTCTTTTAATATGCGAATCCCACAAATTATTTCAGATATTTTTCTGAGTTTATCCTCTTAATATGTTATGTAGAATATTCTAGATTAATTTTAACTTGATAAATGTTAAGAAAAAATTAGCCTGAGGTTTTCTTCAGAGAATGCGACTTTTAAATAAACGCTGTGAGTGAAAAGATGAACAGAGTCTCTCACATGGACACCATGACAGAGATGAAGGCTGTGTTGTTTCAGCGTTTCTGAGACTCTTTTATACAAACACTGAGAGGAAACACTGAAGACATACAGAGAAAGACTCCAACTCATCTGATCCATTTAATACGATGCATATAGAGTAAATTTCTAAGGAAAACTTGGACATTTCTCAGCTTTAAAAGTTTAGAATTTGCTAGAAAATCTTGGAATTTTTTATATTAATCTCAGAAAAGTTCTATATAAAAAAAGGAAATTTGTGAGTCTCAAAGGTCAAAAATGTTCTCCTTCTCAAACTTAAAAAAATTCTAAAAGTCAAACATTTTTCACTTTTGAAACTTAGAAATTTCCATGTTTTTTCTAGAATATTTCTGAAATTAATCTCCAGTTTTTTCTAACATTTTTTTTACTTTTCAGCCTCAAATTTCCTGTTTTAATTTTATAAGATTAATCTAACAATTTCTGAGTTTTTTTTAAAGCAAATTTTAAACTTTTCAGAAATTTCCTGTTTTGTTTTTTGGCAGAAGTACTCTTCCTTTGTTTTCTATCTACCCTGGCCGTAATGCACGGTTGTACTTTACTTCCTCAACATGAAGCTTAAATAAATTTAAAAACTGCTTTAAGCTTCATGAAAGATGACATGAAAAACTCTAAAATATGCCCTCACTTTTTATCAACTAGTTTGGAAAAATCTGTTGTTTTTGTGTGAATTTACAGATGAAGAACAATCAGATTAAGAATAATTTAGTTCATAATTTTTGTATTCAGCAAAATGTAACACCTAAACCTTAAGAAAAAATGCCTAAAGTAGAAAAATGTGATATTTTCCTATAAGGTGCAGAGTGTTTCAGTGTCTGTCTGGTTCTGGTCAGCTGATGGGCCGCTCCTCCATCATCACCATCACTGTGTGTTTGTGTGCAGCTGCGAACAACAATGGTGGGCTGAGCGCTCACACTGCTGCTTTTGTTGTGCAGAAAGAAGAAAATGGCCCCATTTCCCCGAACAGGCGGGAGAATATAACACAAACACCGAGTTCGGCTGGCGGTGACCTTCCTGCCCCCAGAACGAGGCTCAAAGTTCAGATCAAATCCTGCTTTTTCTGTTTTGACTCACAGATTACAGCGCTAAAATGTTTTAATCCTTACATTTCTTTATTTTATTTTTTAAATAAGAAAACCTTTCCACAAGTTTGGAAAATGTTACTTAAATGGCTTGCTGACCATTTGTTGCCAACTGTCACAGCAAAAAAACATTTAAAAAAATATAAACTCATTAAATTTGGTAACAAACATTAATGTTCGCACATATTTTCAGCTAGAGAGAAAAATTAACTCTTGGGTTGATAACCCCAATTAACCTTCAACTTCCTCTTTTTCACAGCGTCTAAAACGTCTAAAACAGAAATAAAACACTATGAACGCTGTAGAAATATTTAAGTAAAATATTTTAGATGATTTAACTTTTCTTTTGGTTTTGCAGTGACTCTGAAATGAGTCACAATGTAAACACTTTCATCCACAGGAGTCATTAATCAACAACCAGATGTTATTACTGGCGGAAACGACGAAGAAGAGAACAGGAAGTGGAAAGAGGAGGAGGGTAGCGCAACATGTTTTAATGACTTATCTTGTGACCAAATTTCGTTTTTTAAAATATCCCGCAATTGAGAAATTGTATCTTTTCGACATTGTCAGAATATTAACAAATATAACCGGAAAACAGGCGAAAGACGACAGGAAGTAGTTGGAGGAAGATGGCGTCATGTTTCTTCATGACTTCTCACTGAACAAACTTATTTACATTGATTTTAATTGTTTCTTATTTAATGGAAACACCGCAATCGCGAAATTGTGCTTTTTCGACATTAGCGGCACAATAACAAGGTTTTGCTCACATTTGTTATAAAATGGCTCTTATTTTGGTATAAATTCAGGTCTAAATCACTTTATTTTAAATAAAAAGAGCTCATATGCTTGTGTTTTAAATTAGTGGTCAATAATCACCAATATAATCTAATTTACTCGTTTGGTTGTTTATGAGACTGTTCTTCAGTTACGTGATAAATTGCAGTTAAACAGAATATCATTCCTCTTTAGGATTTAATTGTGATACATTTTAGTTTAATGTTAAATTTATTTGTCATCTCAAGGTTATCTCAATAATATTGACCTAAGGAGATTTTAACCGCGATTTCGTTGAGTTTTCACCTTAAAAGTCCTCAGATGTTTAGCATACTTTACTTTCTTTTGTTTAGAAAATAAAAGACGTTTAAACAAAGGACAAAGACAAAAATGTCATTTTTTCCCTCCTTGTATTTCTGTAGGAGTTGAAGCGCAGCTGGTCATGTGCTCTCCTCCCAGCTTCAACCGGAGACTGCCGCCAAGCCCTGACGGAAATTACCGAGCGCAGCCGAAGTGAAGCCGAGCAGAAAAACCGAGCGGCTCGTTGAACAGCTGGAGTTCTCTCCGTTTTCTCCCCGCTGAAAGGTCCGAGGACACCGCAGAGATGACCATCCTGTCCAGCTGGGAGCTGTGCGTCAAATACGCAATCTTCATCTTCAACTTTGTCTTCTGGGTGAGTAAACATGAAATACTCCGGCTTTAAACACTGGAGGAGATTTTCTTTAAGCTAAAAAACCAACAAAAACAAAACAAAAAACGATTAACTGACATTTTACTTTAGTTTTATCACTTTATAAAACTGGCCAAATGGGTAATTTCACGGATTTTTTACAATTCATAGCAGCGGAGAAGAAAAACTTTAATAAAATTGTGAATTAAGCTTAAAGTTGGACTAATTATTAACCAATGGTGTTTATATGCACTGATATGGCATAATGTTAATGAAAAAAATAATGAGAAAATAACTATTTCTGCACATGTTGATGTGTGGGGGAAATATTATGTCATTTTACTTTCAAAGTTGACAGATATCTTAGTTTAATATCACACATTTGTTTTGGTAAATTGTCTTTTTTTTCTAGCAAATGTATCACCTTTTGACACCGGCAAATATCCACAAATATTCAGCCTCTGTGGCTGCATATTTTTTCTCCCTTTATCAATGTCTATAAATAATGAAATAATGACCAGGTAAAAACTGAAATAATTTTGATTCTGATTGAAATTAAATTGAAATTTGTTTATTTATCCCAAAGAGAAATTAAATGTATCTCATATCAAAGAGTCTCCAGTAGCAGTCAGTCTTGCAGCAAATCTGAAGAGGACTCTGACTGAAGACTGTTGCTGTATGAGAGTCTCATGCTAACATGCTAACAGCAGAGATGATTTCCACTGCTAATCCACCTCATTTTCTTTTGCTGCTCCTCTTTAAATCTCTGTTGCTTGAACTCACCAAATACTTTTTTACTCTTATTTGAGTAATTTTCTGATTGACTACTTGTTACTTAGCTAAAAATGTGTTGAAGTACTAGCCCATTAGGGCCATTGCAGATAGAGAAAAGGAGTTAATTTTCTCCAAAGAACCTCAGTAATTTTCTAGAAAAAAGTCAGAAATTTTTGAATTTGGAAAGTAGAAAATTTGCTAGAAAACAGTTTAACATTTGGAGATTAATCTCAGAAATAAAAAAAGACATTTCTGAGATGAATCTCAAAAGGTCTGATTTTGTTCTTGCAATTTTTCCATTTCTGATATACAAATGCAACTCAACATTCGTTGTGTTTGTAGTTCTGATACCTTCCACAGGGGGGCAGTGTTGAGACCTTCCACCTTTTAACTTCACCATAAACCAGAGTAAAAGTTCACCTTTCTCTACGACAATAGTTAACACAGAAAATGTTCAGTTTGTTGATGTCTTCAGGTTATATTTCAGATCCAGTAAACAGTTATCGGTTGGTTAATTTCGCTGACAGCAGAAATCTGCACCGACTGCAGCAGCTGGGAAACAAAGCTGCTGTTGTTTGGTTGAACTGGGCCTGCTGGGAACTGAGAGCAGCTCCAGTTACCTCAACCAGCAGCCGCCCCACTGGGCTGACAATACACCTGTAGAGGCTCAGACAGCCAGAAATAAAGACTAAAACCAAGTTGTCCATTCCAAATATCTTGGTTTTAGTCTTTATTTCTGGTGAATCGCTCACTCATGAAATAAATAACCAATATCTATTACGTTTATGCAGAAAGAAAACAAATAATTTAAAGAAAATCTGTTGTTTCTACCAACAGGAGAGGCCAAATATGCAACCAGGATTTCAAGGTTTCCAACCAACTCTCACTTTTTATTGCAGATGAATGTTGGGTAATTTCAATAATTCAAATAAATCATCAAAAGCCTGAAATTATCTAAAATCCATAAAACAAGAAAAATTTGCAAAAGTTGAAAATGTTTAAGTTTTGAATCAATCAATCAAATTTTATTTTTACAGCACATTTCAGCAGCAAGGCATTTCAAAGTGCTTTATATCATTAAAACAAAAACAGAGTAATAAACAATCAGATAAAAATAAAAAAGAGCTTAAACATGCAAACTCATTTTTAATGACTGTTGAATATTTAAAATGATTTAAATAAACCATTAAAAGCCTGAAATAATCTAAAACTCAAACATAATGGGTCGATAACTGAAACTGTAAATGCCTCTGGTTCATTTATTTTTTATTCATATATAATGAATATATCTATTTATTGTGATATTTTGTAAATTCCAGTGAAAGTGAGAAATTATAGTGTTTTATGTGTTGATTGGTTAGTTTATTTTTGGAGCCACATTCCTTCCATCCATGAACATTCAGGCTATTTTCATTAAATTGAAGACATTTTTTCTTCATACAAATAGCTGTAAGAAATGTTTCCACTGCCGTTTTCTGCTGAGTTTAGTAATTCCTGATGAAATCGCGGTTTGGGTCGTTAAATCTTAGTTTCTGGCCCGGTTCTGCTCCTCAGAGCCTGTTAATTGCTTTCACCTGCAGGCTGAGCTGTTAAACAGCACAGTTTCTGTTTTCTTGTAGAAACCAGTGAAGCTCCTCCCTGCCCTCCATGTTAGATACACCTTTTCCTCAAGTAAAGCAGTTCCTCCTCCCCCAACAGTTCCCAGGTGAGCCTCACAAAGGTGTGGTTCCTTTCCCCTGAGAGCAGATTCTCCTTTTCCCTCTTCTGCCGAGTTGGAAGCTCGTATTTTCTGCTGAGGAAAGTTTAATCCTAAACTAAGAGCCATGAATGGAATGCAGTGCATCAAATATGTCATGTTTGTCTTCAACTTCCTCTTCTGGGTATGTAACAACCTCAGCCTGTTTGCTCAGCTTGGTACGAGTTCTAGCTTTAGACTGTGGCTGTTTTTATTTGACACGTTCGGCAGTTGTTTCATAAATCTGTTTTATGAACCTAAGTGTGTCGTTTTCATGCTTCTGGATTTAATAATGTTTCACATATTGACAAGCTGACCTCCATTTTTATTTTAATCTGTGAAAATGTTTGCTGTAAACCTGAATCTTCTTGAGTTTTTTTCTTCCTTCTGCATTTATTGTTTTAACTCAATTTCACCCTAATAAGGATATTTTACCAACAGTTTTTTATTTGGTTATTTCTAATATTCTTGTAACTCTCAGTCAAATAGGGAATGAGAAAATGGTCAAAGTATAAAAAAATGACTAATTTGAATGATGTGTTGAGTAATAGACTGCCGGTGTTAAAAACTGCTTACTGTGATTTATATTCATGTTGGTCCATGATGACTGAAAACATTAAAAACTAAAGGTTTTGTAATAAAAACTCTTCCTGCTTATTTCTATTGAGTTAAACTAAAACATGATGAAAAATCTTCAGTTTTCCATGTTAGGAGGGAGACTGACATAATAATGTTGCTTCATCTGAAGCTCTGATTACTTTGCAGCCCATCTGTGAGATTATACTGGGTGATTTCCCAGTAACCTGGATGAGGTTAATCACTCCATAGTGATTATTACGTCTTTAGTTATTTTTGACAAACATTTTGATGACCGTAAACCCCTTCAGCAAATGTTACATCTTTGTTTTAATGACTTGGTGAATCAATGTTTCCAGCTTAGAATGATCTTTTAAAGGACCAAATTTATTTGTTTTTTTTAACAAATTTGTGCAATTTGTAATTTGAATGTTTTGCTGTGATGTGGAAACTAGTGAAATTTAAAAAATTTTCTGCGGTTTTTGAGGAACAATTAAGTGTTTTGTGTATTTCTTCCACATGCTAGTCGACTCTTGTTCCCTCTCCTCTACGCAGGTTACGTTCACGTTTTTTCACCACACTTTGAACGGCTACTTTTACGTCACTGACGTGACATGTGTCATAATTCTGTTAGCTAGGCTTTCTTTGGGTGTGTTCACACTGCAGCCTGAAGTGACTCAATTCCGATTTTTTTTTTGGCAATTCCTATTTTTTTGCCGGGCCGTTCACACTGCCAGTAAATGCGACCTGTATGCGTTCTGCAGTGTAAATGGGCAAACGACCAGAAAGTGTCCCGCATGCGCAGTAGAGGGCGCAATAGCGTCAGCATTATCAGTGTTCTGCCAACTGCCATAAAAAGAAGTGCTCAGTGTTTGCGGAACTAAACATGGTGGCTAACGGTGGAGCTTAGCTTACTTATTTGAAGTTGTTGTCCAACCAGAGCAGCATATTAACAACTTAATCCTCATATAATCCATCATGGTTGTTGTTTTTCTTCCCACTTGTGCTTATCAGTACGCAGAATAGTGAGATTTGTTGAGAATCAGTGACGTTCAGTTCGAATGAATGCGGCCTGAACGTTAGGTCACATATGAATTGGATATGGGTCACATTTGAAAAAGAATCCGACCTGTGCTGTTCATACTGCCGTGAAAGGATTGGATACAGGTCACATTACGTCAAAAACATCGGAATTGAATCACTTCAGGCTGCAGTGTGAACGCACCCTTTTATCAGCTTCTTTCGTCTGGTTGTGATTCAGTGACGATGCTGTCTGCTCTGAATAACTTTAAAATCCATTCGAAATTCAAAGACGGCGGCGGCCATTATTACTTCAGTAAACAGCGCCGCTGTGTGACGTCTACGTTCTTCTGCGCATGCGGGTTGCTGTGGCGACGTAACCGCTCACACAGAGCTGTGATTGCGGTCGGGTTTTATTGGAAGAAAGACCGATCTTGCAAAAAAAAAAATTGAATTTCAGCCAAAGAATGTGTTGGCTTCAGCTGGAAATCAAGTTAGAAATATGAGTAGCTGGAACCCCCCCTCCCCCCAAATTGCCACGGATTAAATGACAAAACATTTTGGATCGTCTCTTTGCCTGGCTGGTGGAATAAAGATGAATCTCAGACGCCTGAAAGGTGGGCTTGTCTTAAAGGTGGCTTGTTACTCTTCATTGAACAGGTTAGGATCGGAGTATTTGTTCAAACGCGTATCTTTTCCAGCAGCGGGAAAACTAGCTGACCAAATGTCCTTGAACTCAGCCTGGGTTGCTAGGTGACGTGCTGGGCTTGGCTGAGGTTGCTAGGTAACGGGGCCATTCCTCATGAGTGTGACTTGACAGTCTGCAAGTTTTTGAAACGGCTCATTTTTCCAGAAACCAAGAAGCATTAATTTTCCAAAAACAGCCAGGGGATTTTATTTAAAGCACTTGGGTTGTTTTTAGAAGCAGTCAGAATATTTTGCTTTGTGGGTCCAGATAATATTTGGACCCAACCTCAGAGATTAAAAGTTCCTGAAACATATTTTCTGTTTTTCTTTATTTTAAATTGGAAATGAGTGAAAATGCTCATGCAGGTTTTATTTTGACGGACTGAGTGTAGCGTCGTTGGTTAATGTGGTTTGCTGGCAGGTTAGTCACCTACTTAAAGCTCCTGTTTACTCGGACAGTAGAGATGAGATTTGTTGATGTCATGCTCTGGTTAGCGGTACAGAACACTGAGCTGCTGCGATGTTCCTCTCCAAGCCACTGGAGATAAAACTGAACACCAGATTTGATCTGTGTTTTTTTTCTTTTTAAACTGAAGCTGGTCACTAAACTGTTGCTGTGATAAGATGTCTTGGATAAAATCTCTTGATTTGTTGTTTTAATGTTTGCTGCTGAGGTTAATGAGAGCTAAGGACAACTTTGAGAGTAAAAGCTTTTTATATTAACATTTGTGTCCTTCACATCGTTTCCTGGGGACTTTTATCAAACATAAATGTCAGTCCACTGTGGGCATTTAGGATACCGGACTTCCTGCTTCTGCTTTGCTGGGAAATGTGGAGCCGATAATTGGACCCAGTTCCTGTTCAGGAAGGGGACATTTTTGTCAGATAACAGAAGCCAGACCAGATTTGCCATGAGGGAACAAAACTATAAAAATGTTTTAAAAAAACACAGAAAAATATGCAGCATAAAGTGATCCTAAGAGCTACAGGTTGCAAAACCCAAATCTAGCAGATAAAAACTGTCTTAAAACAAGCTAAAAGTTCAACAACTTTTGTTTTTAATTTGTTAATATTGTGAATCTGGTCCAAGAAATGAGTTACATTTTCTTTGCTGGTGCCAATGGCAAAGAAAATGTAAGTAAATTTATTTGGTATTATTTCTACAGAACAGATGTCAACGAGGGGCAGTTCTAAAGGGGCAGTGGCCCCCTGTTTTTCCTCTCTAGAATCGCCTATACGGCTAATAAGTGCTGTAGGTTTACTGCTTATGAGAAATAATCAGTCTGGGACTTTAAGATGTTAAAAATTGTAATGTAATTATTTGGGTTTTCTTTTTATAGAAGTCTTGAGTTGGAACCTTTGTATTCACTTGTTTCTGGTACACCCGTAAAAATGGTGCACAAGCAACATCCACAAACAGCGGTAAACGACAGAGTTGCTTTTAACCCAGTGGGGGATTATTATTTGCTTCAAAAAAACCATCTGATGGGACGCTGGAAAAAATTATAGTGCTGAAAGGAGTTAGCCTATCAGTGAAGCTATTCTGACCTAAAATGGCATCTCAATCCTAAACATGTTGCTAATGCTAATGTTGGCGTCCAGTCCACATTTCTAAAGAAGTTCCCTGAACGATCGGGGATTCCTGAAACACTTTGCTCCAAACTGATGGTTGAATAACAGATTAAAAACAGTAAATATCTGTTGTTGAGCTTGTATGTCAATGATTTAGAGACAAAAATTATTTTTAATTAAAAATGTTGCTTATTTTGTCTTGATTAAAATGCAACTAACTCGATTAACTAAAAATGTTAGTTTTAGTTGATGGTGGTCAGACTGATCAGGCTCAGGTTGAGAAATAAATGCCTATTCTCCAACTAGCCTCCTGAGGGCCTTTTATGACTAACCTGCATGTTCAAACAGGAACATTTTTTTTGTTTTGACAAGGTTTTGTCCATTGCGTCAATGCAGAGTTGTTGCATTTGTCTTGTCTTTTTGACTTGTGTAAGAAGTTATGTTTAAGAGAACTAAACTGATGATTAAAACAGTCTTTCACAACAGACTGCAAATGATTCAGAGTTAAACTGCGAGTTTGAGCTTTGGGCCGCAGTAATCTTCTTCTGGTTGCGGTCTCATGACTCACGATGTTCACATCTTGTTTTTGAGCAGAACATGACTCCAGCAGTCGGCTATCAGCATCTTGTGGCTAAGAATGCTGAGCTGATGAATACATTTGATGATTTCAACATAAGCTATTGACGTAAATTTAAGTGTAATAATTTCCTATCTGGTAAAATGAACTAAAACATTCTTATCTGCCTGGGTCTGGCTCTTGTTTCTGAGCATGAACCTGACCTAAATACGTCCACAGAGAGGAACCATCTGACTCGTATTGTTAATTATATCAATAAATAAGGTTAAAACTAACACAAACTTTAATTGGCTCAGAAATAAATCTCGTATTGGACTGCTGCTAGCTGTAAAAGTTATGTCAGTTTTGTTTGGGATGCCGAAGGAAATGGCTAAAACTTAATTTAACAAAACTGTACCTGCCAGCTGACGTGAAGATGAGGAACAGGGATAAATGTTACTGAGTGTTTCCCACAGGGCTTTAATGTAGAAAGTATCACATAAACATTTAAATATTAGTTGGGTGTTTTTTGCATTTCATGTTTTCAACTGAGAAAAGATTGTAATCTTTATAAATATCAGTAAAAATAATGTAACACTTTACAAAGAGATTTTTTTTTTCTGGTTCCACTTCATTAATTCATTAATTTCCACTCAGAGTTGATCACATTCAGGTCAGTTTGAGCCGCTTCACTTCGTGTGAATCTCCCTGTTCAACCACGTGAGTCATACTGCGGGACGTTGCAGCGGTTATTTGGGTGACAATGAAGATGATGTAAGCTGTTGCCACGGATACAGTGAGTCAGTTTTGTTTTGGAGGAGACAAATGACTGTTTTTGTGTGTTTTGAGAAACGGTTGGAGAATTGCTCCTCCAGACAGACAAAACATTTCACCAGATATTTTTCTTAAACACCGTGGCATGTTGCTGCTTTTAACGAATTTAAAAATTGGTCAACTCAGAGATTAGGCATGAAAATGTCTGCAATGCCTTACAGATTTCTTCTACTTTTGCTTTCCTGTCATAATTTCGTGTTTTAGATAATTAGATTTTAATGTTGCGTCACCCGTAGCAGCAGCAACAACTAACTTTAATAAAATGTGGTTTTTTTGTTTTTATGCCCTCAGACCTCCCACATTCTTAATTCCTTGAACGCATGTACCAACCGCATGTTTTTAAAACTGGTTTGTATTGAGGTTAAACCAGTCAACCTGTTGGGGTTTTTTTCTCCTGAGGTTCAGGTGACTTGATGTGTAATCAGTTTATGCAAAACTCAGGATTTTCCTTATTTTGACACGCAGCTTCAATCCAGACTTCGGCAAATTTCTTATTAAACTTCATTATAAATCTGTCATGGTAGGAAATTCAGCTGGATAATAAATTGTCTCGGACATTATTGTGGTAAATGGTCTCAACATTATTATTTAAGTATTAATATGATAATGGCATAATGCAAGAGAACATTCTCAAAGATCAAACTTTAAATTTTAACATTTAACACCGGAACAGGAAGACGTTTAAAAATAAACAAAATGAATTATGAAGTCTCTGCAAACAAAATGTCCTTTTAAAAAAGGCCAGTTTGACCAAAACACCAGACTGAAGACTTTTATCATCCAGTGTTTTTTTTTTTTTTTTTTTTTTTTTTTTTTTAAAACGATAATCATACAAGTGAAAATTATTGAGCTCATTTTTAATTTATCATGTGATTAAGTGATTTTGTCGGGTCTGCCTCATTATGTTTAATCGCATGATGAATTAAAGTGAGCTCAATTTCTGTTCTGATTTTATTTGAAGCAGAATTTTTTTTTTTCATAATCCATATTTCTTTTTTCTTTCCATTTTATTATTTTTGGTTTTATTTTCCATATTTAACATATCTTCCAGTGTTAAGCGTTCTTTACAAAACTAAAGTTTGTCTTTGAGAGCCCTGTGTTTGTACCTAAACATGAAAGGTGAATCGTTTTAGGAACGGCTGATCTGAAGTTCAGAGCGTATAAAATGAGAAGGTAAATGTGAGGTTTGGCGGTAACGTTGTCTCGTCTTCCTGTAGCTTGCAGGTACTGGAGTGCTGGCTGTGGGATTATGGCTTCGTTTCGACTCCAGGACCAAACCACTGTTTGAAGGAGTAGACTCGCCCTCTGTCTTCTTCACTGGTAAGGTTTAAAATATTTTTTATATGTAAAAAAAAAAAAGTAGCACGTTCCTAATACAGACTTTGACAAATGTCTCTTTAAACCATTGCGTCTGCTGTTCAAGTCTTTGTGTTTAATTCTTGTTTTAACGAACCATCCACGCTTCGTTTTCTTGTGATGATCTCTGGTCTATAAACTCCTAAATGAGTTGATGGTTTTGTGCCGGACTGAGCTGCAGTCGGAGCCGCTGAATGAGGGCGGTCCACAGTGGGGCGGCTCCTGTGACCTGCCGGTGCTCTCCACACACAGCCGTCTTTATTCTCAGTGGGACAGTCGGGTCTTTGTGCTCCTGACGTCTCGGAGGATCCGTCCCAGAGACCGGCTCGCTCTCTCCGGCTCTTTGTTTCGCCTCCACCTTCAAGTGGGAAGCAGGGTGACAGAGGAATAAAATGACAAACATCTTAATTACAGCTTCGGAGTGGGGGATTTGTGTGCTGATGGTTGTTGTTCTCCCACATTTAATCTTCATATCCTTGAATTATGACTCATCCACATAAAATAAGTTGAAGAAAACATCAAATCATCTTTACAGCTTCTAAATCCCTTCTGTGTTTCAGAAATCCAGATCTGGGTTTGTGAAAACATACTGATGAAATATTCCTCCATCTGGAAATTGGAAATTTAGAAAAGCTGATTCCTCGTCAGTCAGATCCAATTTTGCCATTTTTACTTTAATTTTAAAAATCATTTTTGAATATATTAAGTTTTATTCCACAGGCAGATATATAATTGGTTACCAAAAGCACAAATGTTTGCAGTAAGTGGTCAATATGATGGTGTTACCAGATGTGCTTTAAAATAAGTCAAGACTTGCAGAAATTTGCTGACAGTTTGCTGACAAAGTAAAAATGTTTTTCCATTTGAAACAATTGGATTCCCTGATTTTTCTTTTGATGTGAGCTTTTCCAATTTATAAAGAGTATTTGGCTAACCTTATCTTTCCTATTTGTAAAAAAAAAAAGCATTTAGTGAACTTTTCATAAGCTTTTCCAGTTAGCAGCTGCCCACTTTCTTAATGGAAAAGCTTACTTTATCTGGAGCTTTTCCATTAAAAAAAAAAAACATATTTTTCTAGTATCTTTTCACAATAACAATCTTGGGTAGATATTCAAGATACTTTTTTATAAACTCCCACATTCCTGCATGAAAAGCATGTTTTTATTGGCTGATGTAATATTCTAATCTTTAAATGTTTTCATTAGCTGTAAGGTGAAAATAATCATACTTAATAGAAAAAACGGCTTGTAAACATCAATTTGTAATACTTTGGTACAAGAATATTTCTTTTCAATATTTCCAAACATGCTGTTGAAGCTCAGTTTTTATTCATGTGTACTTTTTGCTTCCCCCGTTTTCTGTAGCATGAATCTCAGTGTAAGCCTCCAGGTTCCCCCTCAGTGACTCGGCTTGTTTCCTCACAGGTGTGTACCTGCTGATTGCTGCAGGAGGGTTAATGATGGTGGTGGGATTCCTGGGATGCTGTGGAGCCATTAAGGAGTCACCCTGCATGCTGGGACTGGTGAGTCTTTACAGAACTCCAGTAGAAATAATCAAATTGGCAAACAAGATGGTGTTTATTTTAATGTAAAATGTTAAAGGGAAATGTCTTTGCTTTTTATATAAAGAAATACAAATTATATTCATCTTAATACCCATCAGCTTCTAAACAGAGGAATGCAAATAGATGAATACAATTGCACAGAGGGATACAGTAGGGTAAGGTGGTAAAAGTAGCAGTTTAACAAAATACATTTTTGTTTCTTGGTCTAGTTCTTCATCTTCCTGCTCATCATCTTTGCTGCTGAAGTGGCTGCAGGGATCTGGGGACTCTCCAACAGAGACAAGGTATGACTAAAACCTACGGTAAACCCTTCTCACTAATAAAATGGAATTTTATTGAAAAGTTAATCATTTTCAGTCATGCTGTTTTTAGTTTTAATTTTTTTGGTTTTCTTGTGCTGTATTCAGTTTCTCCAAACATTGTAACTTCACATATGGGCAATAAAAAAAGTTGTTGATCCAGAAACGTGGGCCTATCCAGCAGTAAGTTGAAGCTGTTTTTATTAGGCCTGGACTCTAAAGCTGAAAAAGGTATCATGATATTAGCATTTCATATCAGTTCAGGGTATGAAATGCTTGAACCCCATCAAGCTAAGTGTTGTACATTTATTTATTATAATGTTTTAAACACCAGTAATGGTGATTGCAAAGACAAGTTGGCCTCTTTGGTGAAATGGTTGGAAGCATGGGGAGTATAAAAAAGTACAATTAAAATATATATATTTTCTTCCTTTTTTAATACTTTAGAATTGGTATTTGAATATTATAAATTTTTTCCCAATAACATAATTACTTGGTGATATTTTCAAACTTCCTGTCAACTTAAACATTTTTGTAGCTCAAACACTTGAGCTGTTCTCAATTTATTTTATTTTGAAGCAGTTGTGGGGCACAATGGGAAATCATTGGAAATGTTTTCTATTGATATTGTAAATCTGATGTGAAAACTCTTGTAAATTTATTTTGAACAAGCACAAACTAAAAGCAGGAAAAAATACAACAAATTGTCATGCCTGTTGACATGCAATTTTCCATAATTTGTTTGAGAATGAGCAGGAAGATCTTAGGATTTCCTGCTTCTCTCATACTCATAACCTACAAACATTTAAATCTCCCCACATCAAATAGACTTTTAAATTGTTCCTACATTGAATGACACTTAAACTTCATTCTCATCTTTAAATGTACAATTATTTATAGATTTTTAAAATTGCCAATAGCATTTTGGTCTTTGAGACGCCAATCCTATGCAACATATTTCCCAATAAGCTCTTTTGTTTTGTACTTGGTTAGGCCCATCATTTAATCCATTCCATAAATCAACCCCACACACTGATATGCAAAAACTTTGATAAGTTTTAAGCATACGTTTTCCTGTCTCTACAGGTGATAGAGGACGTTACCGAGTTTTATAAGCAGACCTTCGACAACTACAAGAACACCAAACAGGAAGCGCTGAAGGAGACCCTCCGCCTCATCCACTTTGGGGTGAGAGCCCACACCTGATTGTTCCTTCTTTATCCAGTCATCAACAAATGACCAACCAGCTTAGACTCTGAATGGTTTCTGTTTCACAGCTGGACTGCTGCGGTCCTACAGGAAGCTTGTTCGATGACGCCAAAGACATCTGTCCGAAGCAGGAAGGACTGGCGGTCCTCGTTACCACGGTATTGAGATGAATTTGAAGCAGTGATGGTCTTCCCCAAGTAAAACTATTAAAACTGGATTTTGTTAAAAGGCTGGAGAACAGTATAATGTGCAAAAGTCAACCAAAGTTATAGATTTTTAACAGGTTTTAAAATGCATTTAAAAACATACTTCATACTGTTTGACTTTTCGCCAGTTTCTTTAATCTATAGATATTAAGGTAGAAAAAGCCTAAAAATATCCATTAGTAAGAAATTTGCTTAATGCACAACTTATTTTCTTACAGAGCTGCCCAAAAGCCATCGACGAAGTATTCAACAACAAGCTGCACATCATCGGTGGAGTTGGGATTGGTATCGGCGTAATCATGGTGAGTGTGCAACCAAAGAAAGCCCTGAAAGTTAAAAGCTACATTGATGTTTAGTGCATTAGACAAATAAGGAAGTGTATTCAAGATAAAAAGATAGCTCGGCTTTTCTACTGGTGCAAACACTAATTTAACAAATGTCTATCTTTGTCCAGTAAAAAAAAAATCCTAACTAGGATAGCTTGGAGCTAGCCTTTCCACAAGTGAAAAAGCTCATTTCCACTGGATAAAAATGCTACTTTAGCACACACTTGCCTCAGCTTTTAAATTAATGTGGCAAAGATTTAGGTTTTCCACTGGTAAAACAATCCTAACTAGGCTAACTTTAACCTATTGTTTCTAAAAGTAAAAATGCTAATTCAAAAACTTGGCTTACCTTTTCCATTGGTTAAATATGCTAATTTTGCACACATAGCTCAGCTTTTAAACTATTAATTTGACAAATGTTGTTTAGCTTAAGTTTTTCATTTGTAAAAATCCTAACTGGGCTAACTTTTAGCCTATTGTTTCTAGGTAAAAAATAAAAATAAAAAAATAAAAAATTTGGCTCAGCCTTTCCATTGGCAAAAACTCGCAGTTTATCACAACTTTAGCTCAGTTTTTCCATGGGTGAAAATGCTACTCTAGCAGACATTTGGGTTAACTTTTCCCCTAATAAAATGGAAATTCTGCACATTTTACAATTGGTAAAATACTTAACATTATTGGTTCATTCATGATGACATTTCATAAAAATATGAAGTTTGCCATGAGGGGAAGGGTTTATGCCTGCAGTGAGGTAAAATTTGAATATTGATGAGGTTGTTGGTACATATTTCATTGTTTGCCAAAAAATATTAAATCCAACTGTAGGATAACTTTCCAGGTTGTATTTGTTCAAGAGTCGTTGATACAAGATATAGATTTTTTGTCCTTTAGCAGAAGGAGCAGAACAATCCTAAATATAAACTCAAATACAATAACCAGTATTTTTGAGAACGCATCCAATTACTACTTTTAAAAAATATAAAAAGATAAATTAAGCTCCAGCAGGCAGAAGTTGATCCTCATTCCGCTATTCTTTATACATGATTTTTGCTCAGATATATCTTTCGGAAGTAATTTGTGCCAATTTATTTTCCTGCAGATCTTTGGAATGATCTTCAGCATGATGCTTTGCTGTGCCATCAAGAGGTCCAGAGAATTTGTGTAAACTGGAAAAATGCTACTTTTTATATTTATCATGTTTGTAACCTGCTGCTTTTGAGTTTAAGCAATTTTAATTTGCTAGTTGGATTCATAACGGATGGCCATATCAATCTGAGTGTATGAAGCCTCTACCATGTTTAGGATTTGCAGGAAGATTATTTTTGTACACAAGGCAGAACGAAATATTTTGTGCTTTCAAAATAAACTTAGTTTTCATGAAACAAAAGGTAACACTTAGGACTCTTCTTCCCTCTGGTGGACACTTCTGTTTTTGTTTTTTAATCTTATGTTAAAATCCACTTGTTTTGTTTACAAATGCACTAAAGATTTGTGATGTAACCCAACTTTTTATTGGTGGATTACTAAATATTTTTGACACAGTAAGAGGTTCTTTTTTTAAATCAAGAACTGTGGAGTTTTATGCAAGTATGATGAATGCAGTTCATGTCCAAGATGCCAAATAAGGATCTAATAAACGTTTATTTGTGTTACAAAAGTATTTTTCAGTGTTTCTCAATTGTTTTCAAGGTGATTTCAATTCAGGTTTCTAACGACAATGCACTTTTAAATCTACTGAAGGGGAACATGGGGTCTTGTTTAGGTGTGGGGGGGAGCAGTTAAGGCATTTTAAAATTGAGATTTCAGACTATTTAAATTAAGTCAGATATTTGTGGTGTATTGACCAGGTGGTCCGTAAACCATCAAATATTTCATTTTGTTGTCCGGTTTGTTTAACAAGTCAATATTGATTTGATTTTACAAATTTTATAATGTCCCCTTTAATCAAAACTTTGTATGCCTTTTGGGGTAATCTGTGTTGCACATCTAGAGTCCAAAAATGTTTGTTGCTACAGATTCTTAACTGCACCATTATGCTTCTATGGGCAACACAAAACACTCCCTATGGCTCTTAAATAAGTAGTTCACATGCATAAAACCTTGCTGCTGGTTCGATTTGGCCAGTTTACAGCATAATCTCATGATGGGTGACTAGAAATTAACACTTTCTGAGGTGGTCAGCACCTTTTCACAATGTCGGGGTGGAAATTGAGTAGTTGAAGTTCTAAATTTAGGCCCTTTTATAATCTAGAATAAATGTCTAATTTGTTATACTTAGAAAAAAGGTCACAGTCAATTTTTGACAGTTCAAGAAATTAAAACCTTTTATTTGAGATTTGCAAATTCTTGTAAATGTACAAAAGCAATATTTTAACTTTTCATTTGTTAATGAAAAGTTTCAAACCTAAAGTCCAGCATAAAGACTGGGTTGTCTTTGACCTAATTCTCTCAAGGTCCCCACAATGTAGCTTGTCGACCATGGTCTTCACATCAACAGGTAAACAAGAATGAGTGTGTGCATGTTAGTCGTCCCAGGCAAAGTCGTATGGCTGGAAATCGTCTCTCAGCTGTTTGCAGCTGTCATCC
This sequence comes from Poecilia formosa, assembly GCF_000485575.1. Lineage (NCBI taxonomy): Eukaryota > Metazoa > Chordata > Actinopteri > Cyprinodontiformes > Poeciliidae > Poecilia > Poecilia formosa. Next base: position 55,524 of record NW_006800310.1, on the reverse strand, counting down.
TCTTCCTCTCTGCTCTGTTTACATTCCTTCCAGTCAGCTCGAGTTGGGATGTTCAGCACCGCCTCGCTGGCCAACACCTCCCTGCACACAATAGTTTCCATCAACAACATCTAATCTTATTTATGTCTTACTGAGTAATTTTAATACATTTGTGTTTACACATGCATCTAAATCAGTCTTGGTGGAAGACAAGTAGGTACATCAGTATTATCTTTACCAAGCAGTTGGAAAAACTGATGGGCTCTCTGGCGCCCTCTCTGTCCAACGTATCGTATGACAGGAGGACTTTACAATCACCTAACAATGGATCAGTTTCCAATCCATCAAAAAATCAGGAAAAACCTATTTAGATGGACTGTTTATTTCCCACCTTCCAAACTGCAGAGGAAAGTTTTTCTGAATCCGGTAGTAAAGTTTCTCCCCAGAGTCCAGCTCCACATAGAAGTAAGGAGTCCCTGGAGGAGCAATCTGAAAGCAGATGTTATGAAACTATAACTACTGAGCTAAATGGTAAATCCTCAATATGATTTTAGGCTGTGATTTCTGTTGCTGTAACCTGTTTGAGGTCTGTGTGTTGAGGAATCTCCATTAGCTCCATGTTTTGCTCCTGAGCCTGGACCATAAATGCCTCCTTGATGTCCTCAGTAGTGCAGCGGTTGAGCGGAACGGGAACAACCTGGAAAAAAGAAAGGTGTAAAAACACAAAGGTAAGCATCAGGGACCATGTCAGAAGTAATTCAAAAACACTTTATTGATCTTAAAGGGACATAAAATGTAACTCATATTAATTCAAATTATTCAAGGAGTTATTGTAGATGGTGACAGCTGTTGGCAGTAAAGATCTCTTGTAGGGGTCTGTATTACAGAGAATTTGAAGAAGTCTCTGACTGAAGACACTTTTTCTTTTCCAGGACCATCCCATAAAGAGGATGTTCAAGGTTGTCCATATTTTTTTTTTTTAAATCCAAGGAGTTACCGAACCGGTTTGAAATTAAGTGAATCCCACTGCAATTTAAAGAACAATGAACTTTTACACTTTCTGTAAAACTAGATGAAGATTCAGCTTTTTTCAATGTTTTAAAAATACTTGATTTAAAGAAACTTGGTGGTGTTTTTATCATTTATGATGATGGATATTCTGATACCAAAAATGTGTTATCAAAATGAGAAAGTCCAAACAAACCATTAGATTTTTTTATTCTAATTTGGATC
>NW_006800310.1:14780-52046 GCF_000485575.1 Poecilia formosa | reverse complement strand
ATTCTGCACATTTTACAATTGGTAAAATACTTACCTTTTTTGGTTCATTAATGAAAACATTTCATAAAAGTATGGGGGGAGGGGTTTATGCCTGCAGTGAGGTAAAATTTGAATATTGATGAGGTTGTTGGTACATATTTCATTGTTTGCCAAAAAATATTAAATCCAACTGTAGGATAACTTTCCAGGTTGTATTTGTTCAAGAGTCGTTGATACAAGATATAGATTTTTTTGTCCTTTAGCAGAAGGAGCAGAACAATCCTAAATATAAACTCAAATACAATAACCAGTATTTTTGAGAACGCATCCAATTACTACTTTTAAAAAATATAAAAAGATAAATTAAGCTCCAGCAGGCAGAAGTTGATCCTCATTCCGCTATTCTTTATACATGATTTTTGCTCAGATATATCTTTCGGAAGTAATTTGTGCCAATTTATTTTCCTGCAGATCTTTGGAATGATCTTCAGCATGATGCTTTGCTGTGCCATCAAGAGGTCCAGAGAATTTGTGTAAACTGGAAAAATGCTACTTTTTATATTTATCATGTTTGTAACCTGCTGCTTTTGAGTTTAAGCAATTTTAATTTGCTAGTTGGATTCATAACGGATGGCCATATCAATCTGAGTGTATGAAGCCTCTACCATGTTTAGGATTTGCAGGAAGATCATTTTTGTACACAAGGCAGAACGAAATATTTTGTGCTTTCAAAATAAACTTAGTTTTCATGAAACAAAAGGTAACACTTAGGACTCTTCTTCCCTCTGGTGGACACTTCTGTTTTTGTTTTTTAATCTTATGTTAAAATCCACTTGTTTTGTTTACAAATGCACTAAAGATTTGTGATGTAACCCAACTTTTTATTGGTGGATTACTAAATATTTTTGACACAGTAAGAGGTTCTTTTTTTAAATCAAGAACTGTGGAGTTTTATGCAAGTATGATGAATGCAGTTCATGTCCAAGATGCCAAATAAGGATCTAATAAATGTTTATTTGTGTTACAAAAGTATTTTTCAGTGTTTCTCAATTGTTTTCAAGGTGATTTCAATTCAGGTTTCTAAAGACAATGCACTTTTAAATCTACTGAAGGGGAACATGGGGTCTTGTTTAGGTGTGGGGGGGAGCAGTTAAGGCATTTTAAAATTGAGATTTCAGACTATTTAAATTAAGTCAGATATTTGTGGTGTATTGACCAGCTGGTCCATAAACCATCAAATATTTCATTTTGTTGTCCGGTTTGTTTAACAAGTCAATATTGATTTGATTTTACAAATTTTATAATGTCCCTTTTAATAAAAACTTTGTATGCCTTTTGGGGTAATCTGTGTTGCACATCTAGAGTCCAAAAATGTTTGTTGCTACAGATTCTTAACTGCACCATTATGCTTCTATGGGCAACACAAAACACTCCCTATGGCTCTTAAATAAGTAGTTCACATGCATAAAACCTTGCTGCTGGTTCGATTTGGCCAGTTTACAGCATAATCTCATGATGGGTGACTAGAAATTAACACTTTCTGAGGTGGTCAGCACCTTTTCACAATGTCGGGGTGGAAATTGAGTAGTTGAAGTTCTAAATTTAGGCCCTTTTATAATCTAGAATAAATGTCTAATTTGTTATACTTAGAAAAAAGGTCACAGTCAATTTTTGACAGTTCAAGAAATTAAAACCTTTTATTTGAGATTTGCAAATTCTTGTAAATGTACAAAAGCAATATTCTGTGAAATTTTCATTTGTTAATGAAAAGTTTCAAACCTAAAGTCCAGCATAAAGACTGGGTTGTCTTTGACCTAATTCTCTCAAGGTCCCCACAATGTAGCTTGTCGATCATGGTCTTCACATCAACAGGTAAACAAGAATGAGTGTGTGCATGTTAGTCGTCCCAGGCAAAGTCGTATGGCTGGAAATCGTCTCTCAGCTGTTTGCAGCTGTCATCCTCTTCCTCTCTGCTCTGTTTACATTCCTTCCAGTCAGCTCGAGTTGGGATGTTCAGCACCGCCTCGCTGGCCAACACCTCCCTGCACACAATAGTTTCCATCAACAACATCTAATCTTATTTATGTCTTACTGAGTAATTTTAATACATTTGTGTTTACACATGCATCTAAATCAGTCTTGGTGTAAGACAAATAGGTACATCAGTATTATCTTTACCAAGCAGTTGGAAAAACTGATGGGCTCTCTGGCGCCCTCTCTGTCCAACGTATCGTATGACAGGAGGACTTTACAATCACCTAACAATGGATCAGTTTCCAATCGATCAAAAATCAGGAAAAACCTATTTAGATGGACTGTTTATTTCCCACCTTCCAAACTGCAGAGGAAAGTTTTTCTGAATCCGGTAGTAAAGTTTCTCCCCAGAGTCCAGCTCCACATAGAAGTAAGGAGTCCCTGGAGGAGCAATCTGAAAGCAGACGGTATGAAACTATAACTACTGAGCTAAATGGTAAATCCTCAGTACGATTTTAGGCTGTGATTTCTGTTGCTGTAACCTGTTTGAGGTCTGTGTGTTGAGGAATCTCCATTAGCTCCATGTTTTGCTCCTGAGCCTGGACCATAAATGCCTCCTTGATGTCCTCAGTAGTGCAGCGGTTGAGCGGAACGGGAACAACCTGGAAAAAAGAAAGGTGTAAAAACACAAAGGTAAGCATCAGGGACCATGTCAGAAGTAATTCAAAAACACTTTATTGATCTTAAAGGGACATAAAATGTAACTCATATTAATTCAAATTATTCAAGGAGTTATTGTAGATGGTGACAGCTGTTGGCAGTAAAGATCTCTTGTAGGGGTCTGTATTACAGTGAATTTGAAGAAGTCTCTGACTGAAGACACTTTTTCTTTTCCAGGACCATCCCATAAAGAGGATGTTCAAGGTTGTCCATATTTTTTTTTAAATCCAAGGAGTTACCGAACCGGTTTGAAATTAAGTGAATCCCACTGCAATTTAAAGAACAATGAACTTTTACACTTTCTGTAAAACTAGATGAAGATTCAGCTTTTTTCAATGTTTTAAAAATACTTGATTTAAAGAAACTTGGTGGTGTTTTTATCATTTATGATGATGGATATTCTGATACCAAAAATGTGTTATCAAAATGAGAAAGTCCAAACAAACCATTAGATTTTTTTATTCTAATTTGGATCCTAAATGTGTCACTGCCTGCTTTCATTGCGATTCTGAGCTGTGATGTTTTTATTCCCGTTTTCTTTCAGCCCTGAAAAAAAGTTAAATGTGTTTCCCAGGTTTCTGGAGGTCATGACCTCTGGAGGTCATGACCTTTGGACCTCACCTGCAGCTGCAGATGTTGGCTCCTGTAGTTCCTCTCAAACAGAATGCAGCGCTCTCCTTTGCTCTTGTAGAAGTCCCTCAGGGCCGACTTGTACTTCTCCATCTCCTCCACCACGTCGGAGCTCAGCTCCACCACAGACTGGTAGTGGCCGATGGGCAGGATCAGAACGTGGCGGGGAGTCAGCGGGCCTTTCGCCAGAGCCAGGTAACACTGCCGAACAGAGACCAGGGTTTCCTCTACATGTAACTGATCGCGGTGCATACAAAGTGTTTTATATTTAATATGGTAAAACAATGTAAAGCATATGAAATGCACACATAAAAAGGCTACATTTGCACTTCTATGACCATAATTAGTTTCAAATGAATGCAGAGCTGGTTACTGTGTGCTGCGCTGCTTTCAGGAATGAAGAAAACTAGAGGCTGAAGCAGAGGCAGAAAGAAAAGTACCTATGGAAGGTTAAGTTATGTTGCATTTGAATGTAGTTAGTATAGTTTGGCCTTCATGCGTAATGTTTCAGATACCTATTGAATAATTAATGTTGGGTCATTTTTTCTGTTGAGACTAACTTCTGGTTGCATTTTCAGATGAGAATATTAAAGTATTTTCAGGTGAGGAAGGGATCCAAGGAAGAGTTTAGGGTAAAGTTAGATGGAAATATTTAGTCTTTACAGTTCCAATATAGAAATAAGTAATATTTTAATGTTTTCTAATATTGGTGACTGAAACAAACCAAACACTTTCCAATTGCATTAAAGAAGTATGTTTCAATAGAAGAGGCTGCAAACCGTGGCATTAGTTACTACAGTAGAGTTGTAATTTGTAAAAGTTTGAAATGGTCATAATTAAAACCACAAATTTTTCCAGAGTGACGATGCCGTCACCAGATTCAGATTGTGTTCAGAATAATGTGCAGAGCTGGATTTCCACCTCAAAAAGTTTATTATTAGAAACTCATTTGTAAGTCGTTTTGGAAAAAACTGCCTGCCAAGTGCTTAAAAATCAAGTTGACATCAAAACCAACAACAAGAAACCTGGAAGGAAGATTTTAGTCAAGTTCTGTCAGAGAGCAAGTTGCAGAAAAGGGTAGAGCAGTAGACAGTGGATTCAGTGTTTTACATATAGATGATCAAAGAGTTTATTTCCTGAAAAAATAGATTCAATTTTGAGGTTATGATGTGACGGAATGTGAAAAGAGTGAAGAAAGCACCAACAACTTTAAAATAAACAGTTTACACTGAAGTGATTTCAGGATTTCTAGTTCCATAAACCTCTGCAGATATTAATGTGTTCATTTTTAATTTCCCAGGATGAACTTACATGTGTTCCTATGCTGACGACCAGATGTTTCTCCACCTGAGGGCTGGCCAGGCAAAACCAGCAGGGCCCAGTAGGCTGCGCTGCACACAGGGAGAGCAGGGGGAAGTTAGAAACATAAAAAGCTTTTTGGTGGCTTTTAATCTGGTAATGGCCTTTAGGATTTTCTTATTTGTTTCAGCACTCAGGTGTTTAACCAACAAGTTCCTGATATGAAGGTAAAAACATCTCGACTTCAGGAACGAAAAATATCTTTCCTGAAGACTTTTAAAGTTTTCAACATAAAATTTCCTGTTACATTCAGATCCGCTGGAATATTATGGAGATACTTCATATTTTCTACTCTATTTAATCAACTATTAATGTATTTAGATGTGTATTATGACACATTTGGGATTAGTTGTTGAATTTGCTGGTTGTTTCTCTTCTCCTAATAACATGAACATATACAGTTAAAACCAGAAGTTTACATACATCTAACCTTTGAGGTTAAATGAAACCAAACTTCTCTTATCGAACAAGAAAAGTCAAAAATGAGAGAATCCATCAGATTTATTGATAATGTCTTCAGCTGTGTGGTGTTTCTGAGCTCCTGCAGACTCACGGTGCCGGCGCGGTTGTTTGGGCTGCCCCTGAAAATGCCCGTCTCGACCTCGTCCGTCTGAGGGCCTCTTCCCGCCGCGGCCCCTGGGGGCCCCGCCCTGCTTCCTGCTCAGGTCAAAGAAGAACTGGTGGACCGGCTCCTGGACATCGCAGTAAAAACAGACAGAAGGTGACAGATGTAGCTCAAAAAGGATGGACATGTGCTTCTTCTTCACTCCAACAGGATTTATGTGAATGCAGCTTCTTGAACCAATAAAACGGTTTAACTGTCACGTTTAAAGAATATCACTGAAACAGAGGAAAACCAGAGCCAGTCCAAGTAGATTAGCACAGTATAGTGTTGTAGTATAGATTTTTGTTGGATTTAATCTAATTTTTCCTTCTATAATAATAATGAATGCACAGCAAAATCACAAAATCTTACCAAGAATTTTTGTCTAGTTTCTAGTGCAAATATCTTTATACATTTCAAATACAAACAAACTAACAAGTAACTTATCAACATATATAGGACCTTGTTAAGACAATAATTTTTTAATATTGGTGAAAAAGTTCTAGTTCCACTGGGAGATTATTTAGCTCATAACATGGTAAAAATGTCTTGTTATATGTGAAATAATCTCAGTGGAGCCACCATATTAAGGATTTATTGACTTAAAACAAGCTTGTATAACTTGCTATAATGTTCCTTGCAAGTTAGTTTGTATTATATCAAGTGTAATAAGATATTTGCACTAAAAACTACATGAAAAAAAACTTGGTAAGATTTTGTTTTTGCAGTGTAGATGTCAATTTGGGAAAGGAGACGGGGAAAGATTCATAAAACGTCTCTACTCTGCGTTAAAACAATGTTTCACATCAGTGATTTCTACCTCTTCTTCTGTGGTGCTGAACGGCGGTTTTTGGGTCTCCGTTTTGTCGTTAGCCGAGCGTCTGTAAGGACTTTCCGTGACGTCCTGCGGCTGCTTCACCAGCTCTGTGGGATCCATGCTCTTCATGGGGACGATGTTAAAGGCGTACAGATACTGCCAAGAGAACAAACGAGGAAAATTGACATTTCTTCTTCTTCAACAGATGTGAAAAAGTTAAATGGTGGCTGGTCAGGTTTACTGCTGATATTTTGCATGGAAATTGAAATTTTTAGCTAAACTCTGCTTATTTCAATCTCTAGAGCAGGGGTCTCAACACCCGGTTTGTGGGCCAGAAGTGGCCCACGTCCGCAACCTCATGTCAAAAATATAATGCAATAAGAGCCTTAAGATACTGCTGCTTGAAACAAAAGCGTATCTATTAAAATTGTATATATAAAATTGTACAATAAGATGATTAAAATTACAATAATTTGACTCTAAAGACATTGCTGAAATTAGCAGTTTGTCAGTTTAGTGACAGAATTTAATTAGTTATTTAAGGACAAGAAAAAAAGTTGTACACAATTTGCAGTTTTGAAATTCAAATTTTTATATTTTCAGAAATATTTGGGGTTTGTTGTGCCATTTAAAAACTCAAATGGCCGCCAATTCATTTGAGTTTGAGGCCTCTGCTCTTTGTTTGGAGCCGAGGTAGAAAATATTCGACTCCACGTTTACCTTCTTTTTGGCGGGGTTGTTGACGGTTGCCAGGGCGATGAAGCGACTGACATGTTGAGCGTTTTCCTGGAGAACTACATGATTCCTGAGGAAAAGAGAACATCCAGTCACCTCAGTCAAACTGACTGCTCTAAAGAAAATGACTCAAAACAGTTTGGTAATTGTGATGCATTTTAACACAAAACTGCAAATGTTGCCTGATTTGGCTGCATATTTTTAGCTTTAATTGACACAGACTGGGGCTGGATAATAAGTCAATAACAATATATGGCGATAGTGATCAATATTAATAGATAATGCATCTGTCAGAATATTCACTGAACTTTGACTCAGAACTGCACAGCATTAACTAACTCACTCACTCTTTGGTTGCCTAGCAACAACCTGCTGGGTAACTTGCGCAGGAGCAGTTTCATATTTAGCAACTCTGCCTCATAACTGCTTAAAAAAAAAACCAAATAAATGACAACTTGGAGTGGAAACTGGGTAAAACAGGAAAGGTTGCGCCTTGATAATTATTGATTATCAATAAGCATTGATAATTATTGATGAACACTTTTATTGTGATACGTTTTCCTGCCATCCTACTGCAGATCTCTGCTCTGCTGCGTACCTGTATGGGAGCCTTTCATAGTGAGCGCCCTCTAGTGCAGCGAAGTGGTAACGCGGTTTCAGTTTGTCGGCGAGGCTGGCGATGGAGCTGCTTCCACATGACTTTGTGTTCACTTCCTGTGAGACAAAAACTTCCTTTAGAGTTAAGTACTGTAAAGTGCGTCCATGGTGACCTGGACTCAGAGAGGCTGGGGTTACCGGGTTGTTTCCGTACTGCCACACGCCTCGGGGCCACTGCGATGTCAGCAGGATGTCGACGCCTCTGAACTTGGAGCTGCTGGTGAGCGAGTTGACGAGCGTAGACAGGTCTTTGGATGTGAAGCAGTGAGCCGGGGCCGGTTCCTGCAGGGCCTCCCGGCCGCCGACATAGGCCAGCTGCAGTCCTGACGCGCCCGTGAACACGCCGCGCCGACCTGGAGCGCAGCGCCAAACCCGAAAGATTTTATCAGGAAATCTCAGACTGTCATTTTCATTCATATCAACAAGGAAAGCTGTTAGATTTAAACTTTTATTTGATACAGAATAAATATTGATTTTAATAACATATATTTAAAATGTAAAATATATTTTAAATCTATTTTCATTCAATTGTTATTGAATTTAATTTAAAAAAATATGGATTTTTGTGGAATTTATCTAAATTAAATTTAGATAAATTTCATTAAATATACACAAAATGTCTAAGTCTAGAAAAACAGTATGACTTTTCACTGCATTTAAAAAAATTTTATTCAGCTTTAACATTTGTAAAATTAACACACAAAAATGGAAAAAAACAAAACACAAACTCTTTAGAAACTTTTGAGATTTTTTTTTTATTTATTTATTTTTTTACTAAATTTGGATAATTGTGCCTTGTTGATGTGGGCACTTTCTACCCTCCAAATTAATCTAGATGCAGACAAGGATTAATCTAAATTCTTTTCATAGAGACTTTATTTTATTTATACATTTTTGCATAAATTTTTGAGTTCGGCAGTGTTGGTCCTCCATATTCCCCACTGGGCATGAAGTTTTTTTTGTTTTTTTTTTCTTTTATGTATTTTTCCATGTTTTATTTTTTTTCAGTCTCAGCCCTCCATATTAATCATCTCCAGAGGGCAGTAGCAGTAGTATCTATGTCTAAAATTAGTCATCATTGAGATAATTTTTATTTCATTAATAATTTTGGCAGTCTCTGGCCTCCATATGTGCTGTGTTATTGTGATGGAAGTGAAGCTCTGATCTTTGCGGTCTTACCCAGGTATGTGATGTTTTCAGCCAGTTCAGAACCGTCAGAACTGGGGAAGTTCTTCACCGTTTCCTGGCTTGCTGCTCCCAGGATGTACGTTTGGATCGGAGCTGGAAAAGAGAAAAAAGATTTGACAGAATTTGACCAGGAGCCACATGAAGGGAACTCGACTTATAGGAGAACTTTTGGACAAGTTTGCAGTTTGGCGATTTAAAGACGAGCAGCAAAAGTAAAGGAGGAAGATCAGCAGAGCTCGTCAACAACTAATTATGTCATCCAGGACATGTTACTGTGACACATCATGTCCACTGCCTGGATACTGAGCTGTTATATCATTGAACTCTAATACAGCAACAGTCTTCAGTCAGAGGCCTCTTTGTTGCAACACTGACTGCTACTGGAGATTTTTCATGAGTTACAACAACATTTAGTTTTCTTTTGGGATAAATAAATATTTTTTAACTAACCCCCTATTTCCCCCTCTAAACTGTTGCTCTGGTGTTTTCTTCCTACCTTTTTTGGCTCCAGTCTTGTATTGTTGCCACTCTGCTTCAGCTTCAGGGGTTACTCCAAAAAACTCCCCAACACATAGCAGCAGCTGCAGGAAAACATCTGTTTTAATTGAGGCTGACCGGAAGTCAAACAGTGGGAATAAAGTCAAACTCACATCAAACTGTCCTGTTTTCTTCTGGATGGCCTGAACTCTGTTGAACAGAGAGCTCAGTCTGCCCTCAACATCCCCGCACACCAAACTGTGGAGACACAACATACAGGCTGCTTTTACTGCTCGGTAAAAAGCAGATTTTAATCGATTTAAATCCCGACGGGTGGGATTTAATCCAGTAGTTTAAACTCACACTCTGACCGGCTGGTCTCCCATATTCTGCTTCAATTTGGCTCCGGATACCTTGGAGTTTTAGCAGCTTTGACGCATCGTCCGTCTCCAAAAAGGGTCCAGGTGAAACAAAGGCGGAACTATTTTTGGACAATGTATTTACTGTATTTTTCTTTACTTTTAAAAGTATGAACTTAAAGTTAAACCATAAATATAAAAGGGGACAGAGGGAGCATTTAAATACAAGCATTGAAGTGTTTTTCTGTTAAAATTAGTTAAATAAATTAGCAAATGGTATATTCACACTGGTTGCCAGGTTTGCCTTTTTCCACCTAAATGGATCTTTGTCATGTTTGTTTCAGAATTATTAAATATGTGCCTGCCAGCTCGCTTGCAATAGTTCTGAATTGTTCTTTTGGTAGACTTTTGTTAATCATTTATTTGTTTGGATAACTTCAGATTTGGATGCTGTGCAGTTGGAAGAATTTTTGCTTTTACTTATTTACTGACAACAAAGTACTTATTTTACTTGTGGAAGTAGATTAGCATCTCAAAAAGCTCAGATAATATCTGATCTATGACTCCAAAATTCCCAGAGAATCTGACAATGAGGCTTCATGGATGCAAAGCAGCACCAAAGAAAAAATGTAAAACATTTTTTTCCATCCATCATAATGGGCAAGGATCATATCCATGACTGCAACTTATTTCTGCCTGACTGAGGTGCAATTCAAGAACGTCAGGATTTTGTTTGTTTTTTTTTTTATCTTTTTTTCTCTCTCTTTTTTTTTCTTTGCTCCAAATGAACAAAAGATTTACTATTTACCATTTTAAAATAGAACTAGAGTCAAACCTGGCAACCCGTGGCCTCCGTGAGGCTCTCCTTCATCCTGGCACTTTACCTTCATCCTGGTACCTCGAAAGTCCCCGGACCAAAAACAGGAAGTAAGTAGCCAAATCAAAAGTAAAATTCACTTTCTCTTTGGTGGCCAGAGACCATGAGACGTGCAGGAGCGAAACCAAAGCAGAAAAATCGTTTCAAAGCCTAAATAATAGCCAAAACTACTCAGGCGCCATAAGCGAGAGCTTGTCGACAAACATGGCGCCGCAGATTTTTATGTCGTCTTTCTTTTAGCTCGATGCTAATTGTTAGCTTCAGAGCAGCTGCAAGAAAAACCGAGAAATCTTGGGTTTTCTTTACTGGATTACGAACGTCTTGAATGTGACTCTGTTTCTGTTTATTGTTGTGTAGATGTAAACAATGCACATTGAGTGCCTAAATATATTTTTCTCAGCCTGACGGGGCCGCATTCCAAACCCCTTATACATAATATGTCATTTTATGCATTATTTTATGATTCAGATATACTGTAACCATATTCTAGTGTAGTTTTCACATGGACTGAACTTTAAATTGCGAAGTTTATAATTCGGCATGCATATTATATAATAATAATGATTATTAATGGTAATTTATAATAAAATAATCCAGAAAAGTACTCGTTGACATAGTTTCAAGTTGAAAACGGTAGAGGGAGACAGAGAGTAAAGCTAAATTAATTAAAAGTTCAATATTTTCTGTAAATGCATGACTAGTTACGGGTTATTTTTCAGCTATGCTGTATTCAGCTTTATTTATATTCATAAAACAGAATAAAACAATAAAAAACAAGCTTACATAGTCCCTTGTAAATATTTGAGAGTTTACCCTAATACAGTGGCCACAGAAATGATACAGTATCTGTCTTTCTTACAATTTTAACAATCCAAACATTTTAATAAAGGCTTTGTTTTAGCAGTTGTGTCATCTTTTTTCTTTTAACTTATGTTTTAAAAGTAGTTTGCCAGAATTTAGCTGATATTTGCAGAGTTGTTTTCTTTGCACATAAAAACGTTTTTTTTGTTCTTATTTCTTTGTTCTGTTTTGCTTAGACTATGATTAGCTGCATTGTGCTCTACTACAGTTACACCCGGCTTTGTGTCGGGTTAGCAGCAGTTAGGTTGGTGTGTTTTGTGTTTCAAGCAGGTGCAGGATGAGCTCAGCAGCAGCAGAAGAAGAACCAGCAGCGTTAGAAAGTGTAAAGCCCGTCACTTTGACTCATGACAGTGATGGCAGCATCATCCTGCACTGTCCTTCAAATGGTGGGTCAACAAGCAGACAACTCCGTAATACATTTTCAGTTAACTTTTAAAATGTAGCAAAATGATTATTGTTTTTAGGTGTGTTGAAGTCAACTAGCCACGTCAATGATTTCATCAGATGTTAATGCTGTATATGGCAGAAATTTTCTCAAAGTGGCGGCTGCAACCGTTGGGAGAAAACACCAGCGTCAGTTTGTTGCTTTACAATAATTGAAAATATTTTATTAAAATGTTACGTTCTGTTGAGTATTCATGACCCAAAAGCTGTAAACACAATCTCAATACTTTATCTTTTTGAATTCTTCACCTAAAAATGAACCAATGTATGAAAAAAGTTAAACTACTACTGTAACTAATAAAAAAACTAAAATTAAACAGTATTAACTAATAAAAACTAGCAAACACATTCTAAAAACTAATTAAAACTTTAGACTAACAAAAAGTCACAACGAAATAAAACTAAAGTGTAATGAAAAACCGAAAAGTATTGAAACCCTGACGTGTCTCCTCCCCTCTTCATCACATCGGTTCTTTCTCATAAAAGCCAAAAACCACCACCAGTTTTGGCAAAATGTAAGAAGTTATTTTTTAATTTTGCTATTTCCATCATTTCCTTTTTTTCTTAAAAAATACTTCAAAAATGATCGATAGAAACACGGCTTGTGACTGCACTCGTTTTCTCACCTTTAAAATAAAGGAAAACAGAAGATTAACATGCAACCTGTAACCAAAACGGGAAGCTTGTACTGCTGTAGCAAATTAAATTTAAATTCAAAAATACTTTATTGATCCCAAAGGAAATTATGATTACTGAGGTGTGAATGTGTTTGCAGACGAGGAGTTGGAGCCTCTTCAAAAGAAGACGCGAGTTTCCACAGAGGAAAACCTGGAGACGCCTCAGTTCTCTGTCATCACCAGTGAGATGTTTGTTTTTCTGTCTCTGATTTTTATTTGTTTACATCTAAAGGGATCAATTCAGAATCTCATAAGCTGCTTTATGTCACACTATGAACTGGAACAAACCAAGAACTGTCAGAAGCTGTGTTTCAATAACGGAGCTGCTGACGTCTTAGTTTACTCCAATAAACTGAGATCAAACTTATTCATCTCTTAGTTTATTTCAATAAACTAAGAGATGAATAAGTTTGATCACGAGATAAGTCAAGTAGTAACATCCTGTTGTTGATCGTGCGACTCGTGTGATTGGAAAAAAGCATTTCCATTACAGTTTTGCAAAATGAAACAACTGCAATACGGCCAAAAAAACTCCTTCTCATCTAACCGCTTAAACTATTTATCAAAAATGTTAGATTTTTCAAAATTGCAGTGTTTCCTTTAAGCAAATTTAGTTTTGAAATGTCAAATTTTGCAATGTGAATGCAGCTAATGTGAATCAATAGTGTTGAGGAAAGAACAAAGACATTTTACTTTTTCATTAGGTTTGCCACCTCTGGTTCAGCCATTTCTCCTTCTGCTTATATCTATTGGAGCTTCACCATGTGACCACAAACAATACTGACACCTAATGGCTAAAACTGGTATTGACAGCTATGTCATTACATCTTTTAGACTTTAAAGTACAACAATCGACACATTTGCAATAAACAGATCTTAATTAAAATAACAAGTTCATTAACCGCTCAGCCACTGCTAAAATACACAAATACAACAAACATTCCAGATGTTTGAAATTGGAGCCACAAACCAAAACTGATGTGAGAGTTTTAGATTTCCTGTTTTCTCTGTTAGTGTCTGAAAACGACGAGAGCTTTGAGGTGACGATGACGGCCACCGCTGAAGGCGACCTGCCTGAGGACGGCGTCACTGAGATCGAGGTAGACGTGAAGCTGGACATGGTGGAAGATGGTTCTGAGTCCAACAGAACAAGTCAGACAGAACCATTTGTATCTGTTTGTGCAGATTCTGCATGAGGACAAAGAGCAGAAGGCTGAAGTGTCACCAGTCAGTCAGGCCTGGTTCACCACTAAAGAGGACAAAGACACGCTGGCCAACAAAGGTCCAAATGCCCACAGCTGTTATTTATTCAAAACATTTAAAGTGTTTCCTCACCTGGGAGTCCGGTAGACTCAGTTCAGTTCCACTGGAGATCAAAACTTAAACACTTGTTCATTTCTACCTGCTGTGGTTCTTTTTCTCTCTGCTCTCAGTCAAACCAACCAAATACTTTTAGTTTAATAATGATTTCTGTTCTTCTTCAGGTCACAGGTGGAAGCAGGGAATGTGGTCAAAGGAGGAGATCGACATCCTGATCAACAATATCGACCGATACATGAAGGTATGCCGTCACCATGGCGATCATCGTTTCTGTGTCTTTTGTTCACAAACGTGTAAAGTTGTGGTATCCAAATTAAAAAAATCTGTTTAAAAACATAAAATATTTCTGTGAATTTTAAAAAAGCGGCCACTGTGCCGTTACCTAGCAACCCCGGCAGAGTTCCACCCATTGCCTAGCAACCCCAGCAGAGTTCCACCCATTGCCTAGCAACCCCAGCAGAGTTCCGCCCGTTGCCTGGCAACCCCAGCAGAGTTCCGCCTGATACCTACCCATGGCCAGATTGAAAACCTTATTATCTAAGGATGATTTTGTGCAAAATAGAGTGATGAACATGTTTTGTATAGGCCAATGACCTATCCTAACTTGTTCAAGGAAGCAGAATAGGTCATATTTAAGTTTCACAGTGAAAAATGTTACACTAAATAAATGACAAACTGTCTATCAGAATGAAAAGTGCTGGCGGTCCAAGTTTCTACTGTTCTTGAGTTGAAGTTGGGGGCCATATAAAATCATCCCAAGGGCCACAAATGGCCTCACATTGGACATCCCTGACATAAAGAATCATCTGTGCTGCGTTCTTTCAGCGGCGCGGCATCCAGGATCCAGCAGAGATCATCTTCGAGATGTCGAAAGAGGAGAGGAAGGATTTCTACCGCTCGGTGGCGCTGGGACTGAACCGGCCGCTGTTCGCCGTCTACCGGAGAGTTTTACGGATGTACGATGACAGAAACCACGTTGGCAAGTGAGTTCAGGATCAGACAGCTGGAATCAGGCTGTGACCCAGTCAGGAGAGCTAACTGGTCCTTCTCCTCTCCAGGTATACTCCGGAGGAGATAGAGAAACTCAAAGCGTGAGTAAAACAGTGGGAAACTAGCATTTATTACCCAATTATCGAAACAGATCGACAAAATGAGTTGCAACAACTCAGTTTTAACTTTTTACAGATCTTTTTATTGTTTTTAAATTTCAAATCTAGTAACTGCAATTAATCATATTTTCAAATTTACGGATATTTCTTGACGCTCTCATGGAACAAGTGATTTAGAAAATAGCAAAAATAATATTTGCAATAATTCTGTCAGTTTTATTTTTGACTGACTGAAATTTATTGTGACTATAAATCTTTTTTTTTATTCTTAATCAAAATAAAAGAAAAATTCTGGATAAAAAATTCAGCTGTTTTAGCAAAATTAACATTTACAATAATTCAGTTAATTTAATTTTATTTACCATCAATGACTAAAATTTATTGTGGAAACAATAAATCAAAATTTTCATCATGATTCAAAAATTTTCACGATAAAATTATGAAATGATAAAATGATAAAGCACTTTTTCGTTTTGTTTTGCTGTTTCAGTAACAACTGCTGCCACCTAGTGGCCGGAGGCTCGTTTACCAGCCAGTCCTGCTTAGACCTGTTTTTTTTTTTTGTTTGTTTGTTTGTTTTTTTTAGGTTGAGGGAAAAACACGGGAACGACTGGGCGACGATCGGAGCGGCTCTGGGTCGCAGCGCCTCTTCCGTTAAGGACCGCTGCCGTCTGATGAAGGAAACCTGCAACACGGGTCAGGATTATAAGAACCTCGCTGCTCCGGTTTCAGCTGCCTGCTATCGCTAATGCTAATGCTACACATCAGGTAAATGGAGCGAGGAGGAGGAGGGACGCCTGGCGGAGGTGGTGTATGAAATGGCAGGCGTGTCGCCTGGGTCGGCGGTCACGGCCGGGGTTTCCTGGGCGACGGTGGCGGATCGGGTTCGCACGCGCTCAGAGAAGCAGTGTCGGTCCAAGTGGCTGAACTACCTGAACTGGAAGCACAGCGGAGGAGCCGAGTGGACGAAGGAGGACGACCTGAACCTCCTGCGCAGGTCCGAGTCCGGCGCCGGGCAGCCGCAGGCTCAGAGGCTGAACGGGTTCAAACACTTCCTGTTTCCTGTAGGATCTCGTCGGTGAAGGTGGAGGACGAGAACGACATCAAGTGGGAGGATCTGGCGTGGGGGTGGAGCAGCGTGCGCTCACCTCAGTGGCTGCGCTCCAAATGGTGGAGCATCAAGAGGCAAGTGGCCAACCACAAGGAGATCCCGTTCAGCGGTGAGCAGAAAAAGTAACTCTGTTACTGATTACTTCTTAAAAAGTAGCTACTCCTGGCTCTGATTGTTGTTTCTAGTTATCACTGGGAGAAGCTAAATATTTTTCACACATTATCTCATAGCAAACTGTCGCGACATGGAGACAGTTTCAACAAATATCTAAAATGAGTATTTTTAATAAGTTACGTCCTGCAGCTTTAATCATCAGAATAATTGATCACTGGAATAACTATTAGCTCTGCTGTGTTTATAACTGTGAGTTTGTGTAGATCAGAGGAAATCCTCTGTAAATTCAAACTTGCCGTCTCAGTTTTTGTTTTGTTGAATAATCGTTCCACCTGGAGACAGATCGGTCTTAAAAATGGCCCCTAGCTCAGATTTACTGATGCAGCTTTGTGTTTGCGGTGCCAGTCCTCCTGAAGGGCCTGGAGGAGCTGATGACATCATCACAGACGGCGTCCCTCCCCGGCAGTCCCTCCTCTTCCTCGCTCCAGATCCGCCTGGCCCGGCTGGATGACAGCAGCGGCTGCAGTTCCGTCTCCGGCCCACTGGCAGCGCTGCAGATCCCGGTCCAGATCCCGCTGCAGATCACTCACCTGGGTGAGAGCCGGCGACCTTCTGGCGACTCGACGCAGCCGGACATGTGACGAGCCGCTCTTCCTCCTCACCGTGTGTCTGTTTGTAGCTTCAGATGCAGCCGCAGACGGAGACGCCATCACTCTGAACTCAGGAGCGCTGCAGACCTTTGAGATCCTGCCGGTGAGTTTGACCCAGCAGGACACCATAGTTTTAATTGTAACCCTTAA
This sequence comes from Poecilia formosa, assembly GCF_000485575.1. Lineage (NCBI taxonomy): Eukaryota > Metazoa > Chordata > Actinopteri > Cyprinodontiformes > Poeciliidae > Poecilia > Poecilia formosa. Next base: position 35,234 of record NW_006800310.1, on the reverse strand, counting down.
AGCCACATCTAAAATTAAAAGGTGACCTATGATACTCCCTTAGGATGGTTCTATGGCCTATTTAAAACATCTTTAACAGTTTTTTGCAAAAACCATTGTTAGATAATGAGTTGCTTTATGGGGTCCTGTCACTTTAAATCCAAATAAGCCACAAACAGCAACTCAACGTTTACACTCGTGCATTAAAATAGCTTCAAAATTATACATCTTTGAAAAGCATTAGTGGAGCCTCCTGCACGACCAACAAGAATGCAGCAAGTGGTTTCTGGATGGTAAGTCAACAACAAAACATCAGCAGCCATTTACTGCAGTAAAACAGCTGACCAAACGTGCTGGAGATCAGTTTGGGTTGCTAAGTAACGGAGTGGAACTCTTCTGGGGTTGCTAGGTAACGGGCTGGGCTCACAAGCTACTTCCTTCACAGTTTCTGTTCTGAAAACAGTTTTATTGTCAAATTTACTTCCCCGACTTGTTTGATACACTAGACATGGTTTTTCTAGTAAGAAATTAAAAAAAAAGAAAAAAGGTGGAAAAAAAGAAAAGAAATGGGAATAAGGTTGTAATAAAACAAGAATAAAATTGGAATATCACAAGAAAAACGTCATAGAATTATGATATTTATTGTCATAATATTCTGACATTTTCTTGTGATATTATGACTCTATTCTCATGTTATTTCAAATTTATTTTCATAATATTACATCCTTATTCTAGTACGACTTTAATCTGAAAAATTTAAATAAAAAATAAAGTTGACAGAATAACGACTTTATTACGGCTCTATTCTCATAATATTGCACCTTTATTCTAGTATGGCTTTATTCTGGTAATTTAATTGTATTTTGTTAGCGTGGCGCTAACTCTCTTAAATCAGATAATTATTTGTTTGTTTTGTTTCCAGTCCTTCCAGCTGCAGCCAACCGGAACCCCCGGAACCTTCTACCTCCAGACGACGTCCAATCAGAGCCTTCCTCTCAGCCTGTCCAATAACAGCACCGTAACCCTGACAACAGGCTCCTCCCCCTCCTCCCAGGAACACATCATCCTCCACAGCCTGTCGGTGGGTCTCCCTCTCTCTCTCTCTCCTTTGTCTGTCTGTCCGTCCTCGTTGTTTGTTTTTCAGCAGCCATCTTGTTTTTCCTGCGCAGACTGACGGCCTCTGCTCCGGAGATGGCGTCATCATCCAGACCGTCTCCGCTGACCCCGCCCCTTCGCCGGAGGGGCGGAGCCAGGACCTCAACGTCGCCGCACTCCTGGAGGAGTCGGAGGCGGTTGTCACGGCAACCCCTGAGGCAGGAAGTGAAGATTTCACAGAGAAGGTAAAAAAACACCTTCGGGAATGTAAACGACTCAGGTTTGGGTTTCCAGAACTGGTCCGACAGTCTGAAGAATCTGAACCAGGTTCTGAAAATCTTAAAATAAAGAGAATAAATTAAACGACTGAGTCCCTGACCTCATCCTCTAAATGTTGTCCAGGGTGCAGTGGTGCATCCTGGGATGCCGTCGGGCAGCGCCGTGCTCATCGCCTCTCCTCCCAACATCAGCAGCACCTTGACAGGTAACAGCAACGCAGCACCGACCAAAACGCTCCTGACCAACTCCTGTAACCCTGCCGACCTCTTTGCTGCCCGCAGATCCCATCCTAGAGAACCAGGAAGGTTCTGACTGACTGGATCGGACCCGGATCAGAACCGGATCGGAGTCGAACTGTGAGTTGTTTTTATCGGGACGTTTTTAGCTGAAGATCTCGGGGAATCCCTGCATGAAATGTGAAGGCAGCGTCGACCCGAACATGACCTCTGGGACGAACCGAGCCAAACGGACTTTATTTATGAAATCATGCTTGTCGCCATGGCGACTCGCAAAGGACTAAAACTATTTCAGTTTTAAATGTTACCATTGTGAGAAATCAGACTTTATTTGGATCAGTTTTTACTGTCATTCAGTTTGTTTTTGAATTATTTCAACAGAAAATGTTATTTCACAGCCAAACATGAAATAAAATCTGTTTTATTTCATCCACAAATATTCCCACCTTCACCTGGAGGTCGAACCACAAACTCCAGAGCTTAAAGTCAGAAAGGGAAAAGTTTACACTGCGGCGTGTTACGGACATTTAGGCAGGAAAAAAGTAAATCTGTAAGAAAAAAACTATGAAATGTTTTATTTAATTTCAGAAATTTTCATGTAAAAAAGTGAAAATCTGATTTCCAAAAGATGAAAACTTTTGGACAAAATACAGACATTTTGAAATTAATCTCAGAATTTTTTTTAGAAACAAAAAAGTGGGAATTTCTACTTTCCAAAAGTTGACAATTTGCAAGAAAAAAATCTACAATTTTTAGATAAATCTCAGATTTTCTTTTAATTTCTGAGCTCCAAAAGTTTAAATTTTTTGAAACTTTCCAAATGTTGAATTTTTTTTCTATAAAATGTGAAATTAATCTCCAAGTTTGAGTTTTTCCTGTAAACTTTCAACATTTTGAGCTCAGAAATTTCTATGTTTTTTCAGAATATTTTTTGAGACCAAAGAAAGAGACAATGTGGACAACAGGAAGTGAACCAGCATCTGGAAACTGGTTTCCAGTTATGATTCCTTCTTTCCTTCCGATCTTGAAGGAAACGTTTCGTCTCTGAGGCGTTCAGGGAACGTCGGCATTTCCACCAACATTCAGTCACACACAGAAGCCAGTTGACTGATTTTATTCAGGCTGTTACTTTATAAAATTACAATAAAACACATTAAAGTGACAAAATGGAGGGAAAACTGTGAATTTCTGTATGTTGAACCTAAAATCGACTTTCCTCTGATTTTGTTTTCCAGTTTTAAGGAACAGAAACGCTGATTCTAGTTTCCGTTCGGCTCTGGGCAGACTAACGATGCGTAACGAGTCCAGCTCAGATTTAACACCAGCGGGATTAACGGAGCAGATTATTTCAGTTAGGGCTGGGTGATATGATACAGATTAAAATGTAACTTTTTCATACCGGATCAGATTTTGTGGTTTTTATTTGAATCCGTCTGTGAGTTATACGCCCAGGCTACTAGAATATGTTTAATTACAAGAATAAAGTCGTAATATCATCAGAATAAAGACGCAATTTTACCAGAAAAACCTAAATTATGAGAAAAAAGTCAGGATCCAAAGTAACAAAGTCGGATTTTGTAGATTTTTCTTTGACAAATTCAGTCGTTTCCATGACAGTTTTAAAGTCCAACTACTGATAATTAATGTGTTAAAAGATTTGGCATTTCTATTTATTATTTAATAGACTTTATTCTGGTAATATTACAACTTTATTCTGTTATTGTTGCGACTATTCTCATAATAGTAAAGCAAAATGGCCGCCCTGGGTGTGCTGACATCACTCTGAATTACGGAGAGAATTAGTGGACAAAAATACAGATTTTTCAAAATCCTCACAAATCAAAAATCGGATTAATCGCCCAGCTTGCAAGCATCTAGTAAAAAAGCAGAAACAGCTTCACTTGATCCCGGTTTAACGTGAAAAATCTCCTCGTTATGACTAGTAAACTAAAAGAAGCTTTGAATTCCTGACCGTAGAGCCGCCCCTGAACGCACCGTGGGATTTGACGTCCTTTTAATCCAAATCCGGAGGTCAGAGGTTTCCAGTTTCAGCCTCGAATCGGCCGACAGGAAGCTAAACTGGAACATGTTTGAACTTCAATGTTCAACTTTCATTCTGTGGTTTTGAATCACTGTGACTCTCTGGCGCCCCCGGTGGAGGAATAAATGTGTTCAGATCTTTATTTCCAATCACAGAAACACAAGTTGGATCCATCAGGGTCAGGATTCATCAGGATGTAAACGATTCTGTTTGAGTTCTGCCGTCTGAACTCTGACCCCGGGAACTTTAACCCTCCGTGTTTTTGGTCCCGTCTCGGTCCACTCATCCACGTTGGACCTCCCTCTGTCAGTCAACGCCATGATGGCTCCTCTTCCTCCTCCTCTTCCTCTACCTGACGTCGAAGAAGTAAAGGTTGGCACATAAACACAGCAGCACGATGGTGGCCAGCATGTAGTAGATCAGATTCCTGAATTTGGGCTCCAGGTCGCCCTGCCGGTACCAGAATATCTGCAGAGCAAGGAAACGTTTCACTTTAAACTTTCACCTAAAACACTGAATCTGGGTTTAATCCTTTTACGATCAACAGTTTCTCTGGGTTTTTGTAATTTAAAAGCAGAAAAGTTTTAAATCCTCATCTAAAATGTTTATGTTTTATTATGTTTGACAAAATACTGAAATGTAAAAACAGGAACAGAGTAAAAGTATTAAAGTATTTTTTTCTTTAAATTGCCTTCTGGACACAAAAAGAAGACTAAAGTTTGGAAAAATTTAGTCCAAAATGTTGTTTATCCAAACAAAATTTAGTTAATTAAATTCAGTTTAATAAATAAATTGAATTTATAAATTAATCTGAATCAAATGAAGTATTAATTTTTATTTAATAATTCAATTTATTAATAAAATAATAAACTAAACTTAATAAAATTAAGTTTATTAGATTGAATTTCTTAAGTTTAATAAACAGGAATAGGTAATAATGACAAATAACAACTAAGCAAAGTTTGTTTTTTTAAGCTACAACTTCAAAAACTCAGACTTTTGCTGCTGGATTTTCTTTACAATTTTTAGTGAAAATTAAAATGTTTCCATAATCTTCAGGAAGCCTGAAAGATTTTTAACAAAACTTTAAATCTGCTGGGAAGGAAAATGTAAAAGTTGGAGATGTGTTGCAGGCTGCTTGGAAAGCCAGAGAGCTGTTTAGTTACCAGCACGATGGTGGAGCCGCACGCCAGCAGGATGCAGACGGCAAAGAAGATGTTGAGCGGCCGCGGAGGCAACGAGGGGAACACGAAGGAGCCGATCACGGTTACCTAGGAAACGAGGAGATCAGCGTTCAGTCTGAACGTTCACTGCAGAGATCGGCTCGAATGGAAAGCAAAGGTTCTCTTTCTCAAACCAAGCAAACCACTTTGTTCCCCTCCTCGCCTGCGTTTCCTTCAGTGGTTCTTGGTGCAGCGCCCCCACAGGCCGGGAGGGGAACAGGCTGCTGAAAGGGTTGCAACTACTGAGCTGCCATGTGTTGAAACAGCCTCAGAAGCTGCTGTCTGTCAGAAACCCGACTCAGAACTAAAGATGCAGGTCATGAAGGGGTTCAAATGATTAGAAAACTCAGTAACTTCAGTTCTGGCAGTGGGAGGGGTCTGAAACTAAATGGATCAACAGCAGAACTCACCAGAACCACCACAGACGTGAAGCCTCCGACGACCATGTTGATGATCCGATCCTGCAGGAGAAAGTTCAACACGTGACTCCAGAACCAGCTGGAACCGGTAAAACCATTGAATCTTGAGCCAACTGGAGGTTTTACCCGAGCCGACGTCTCTCCGAACAGAGGGCGGTTATCCAGGCCGCTGGTGCCGTAGGTCCGGGTCGAGAACTCGTCCATGGCGGCGGCAGAAACCCGATCAGTCCCGTCTCAGCAGCGCCGCCTCCTGGAAACGCTCAGCCACTGCGTTAAACTCATCTCCAGCCCGGCGTCGGTGAATCGGTCAGAGCGAACGGCCGGGTGGAGACATGGCGGAGGCTGGAAGGCAGGAGAGACGCAGAAACCCGTTTTACCTCAGACTGAAATGTATCGAGTTGGGGACGGTTTTTATTCCTGAATGACGCAACAAACAGAACGGGAGGAGGAAAAATGAGTGAAAAACGAGAGAATGAGAGAGAACAAGAAAAACAAGATAAGAGAGAAAGAAATGGAAGAAAAACAAGAAAATTGAGAGAATGAAAAGTGAAAGAACGGGGAAAAAGAACTAAAAAATGGAGAACAAGAAGAACGAGAAACAAGATAAAAACAATAGAACGAGAGAAACGAGAATGACAAAAACGAGAAAAAAAATAAAAAAACGAGGCAATGAGAATGAAAACGAGTAAAAGTGAGTAAATAAGGACAAAGACGATACAAAAAGAAAAGAAATACAGGATAAGGCAGAAAACAGGAAGGAAAGGTTTTAAGGACAAAAAGGAATCAAGGATCCAACTTTTTCCCAGATCTGGAAAATTCAATTTAAAAATAAAATGTAATTTTAACTCATATTTAAGGTTTTAAAGAGTTGTTGATGCTGATGGCAGGAAGGATCTCCTGTAGCAGTCTGTACATCACCTCTCTGAAGAAGCTTCTGACTGAAGACTCTGCTGCTGTCTGTAAAGATCCTGTTTTTATGAATGTGTGACTGAATCAGAAAAGGGGAAATTAAATCAGGATGAATGGAGTAAATTCTGCTGGTTCCGTTTTGGGGAGGAAGGACGGACCGTGGTTCCCTCGTGGCGCCGAGTCACGGCCCCCCAGAGCTGAACTGATTTAACTGAACCTCCAGCTTTACTTCCTCTCATTTTCAGCGGCGATGACAAACCACGACCAAAAGAGGAAGATGAAACCAGAGCCACTTTCTTCACACTGAGTTTCCTTTTCTGCTCTTTCATGTAAAATCCCAACAGTTCCTAAGGATGTAAATACTTTCCCGGGGTGTGAATACTTTCCCAGACTCCAGATCGGCTGCATGTTGAGGTACTGGATATGCAAACTAAGTGATAAGGTTACCGTTGAAGTTTTTCTGGTTCTTCTGAAACGTTGACAAACTAGTTCTTGTTTCTGCCGTGGGTTTTGGTGAACTTCGAACATGAACGCTTTCAGTTCAGAGATGAACAGATTGAGAGAAACGAGGAAGCTGTGTGTGAATCATCGGTCGATTCTGTCATCTTTGGTTTGTTTTCTTAAGGGTTTTCAAAGCAAAACGGAGCTATGATGCAAAAAAGGGGCGTGGCCAAGTCTGGAAGGGATCAGAAGGAAAAACTGACCTGCAGTAACAGCCTTTCAACCCGTAGAGGGCAGCACTGAAGGGGTTTAGACAAAAATATTGCAGAATTAAACAAATTATTTCACAGAAACTTAAACAAAATATTACAAAGTATTTTTTGGTCTAGTTTCTAGTGCAAATATTTTAGTACACTTGAAATAAGAAAACTAAGTTTTACATCACTTTTTAGCAAAATATAGGAATTTATTCAAAGTTCATAATTCCTTAATATTGATGTCTCGTTATAAATTAATCTGCCAGTGAAATTAATACTTTTTTAATCAATATTATTGAAGTATAGGCTTAAAACAAACATATCCTGGTTACATGTAAGTTAATTTAAGTGTACTAAGATATTTCCATTAAAAGCTAAACTAAAAATATGTTGTGATTTTGTTTTTTCAGTGTAAAGACCAATTTAGATATTTTACCTGCCAATAAATGGGTGATTTGTGGTTTAGTTCCACCTTAAATCATTGACGATAATCAATAATTTCCAACATGTTAGAATGAGCAGCGAACAGTTTGTAACCCAGAAAAAAACAAAAAGCTGTTACTTTCTGGAGTAACTTTTATTTCTCAGAGAACCAGCAGGAAAAATTACTGCTTTGACATTTAAAAATACAAATACATTGATGGTTTCCTACCTTTTCTAGCAGGTTTTAATCATGTAAACCGTCATATTTCCATAACAGCACGTAGAGGAGATTGAAACATTTCATTTTCGATTTCAAAGAACCTCCCTACTTCCTGTTTCTGTCAGCACACCTGGTGCCGCCGGCCTAAATTTAGACAAAACAAACTAAAACGAAACATTTCACATTCTGCTCAGAGCAGAAGTGATAAAAAGGGAAACAAAAGGAGGAGTGAGGAGAAAAGTCACGCAGCTGCGTTCATTTCCTCCTGTTCTGGCTGAGAAGACGAGGGAAAACGGAAAAACACCTTCGCAGAGCTTTATCAGCAGAAAAAAAACACCACAGAGAGAAAACAAGAGGCTCATTATAAACTGGAATAAACCTGGCCTAAAGCTACATTCCTGCACCGCCTTGTGATTCTCTAGGCTTCTTAAAATGAGCCCACAATGAAACATTTCACACAACATGAGCCAACATGTCAGCAAAACACGAAACGGGAAAACATTCAATTAAATTCACAAAATTGGAGCTAATTTAGACAACAATCCACCATCAGAGTAGATAACTTTAATTATTTAAGGAGTTGAAATTATCAAATTATTTTGTATTTTCAATAATTACCAACTCTGAAAGTAAGAATACACATTCTGCAGATTCATTCAAAGAGGAAATAAAATTTAAAAAAAATAATTGGAAAAGAAAAACTTTGATTTTCTATTTTCCTCCCTGCTGATAACGGATCAGAGTTGATCGGGGAAATATCGACTTGTTCCAATCACTGATTGGTGAATAATCTTTTTTTTTCAGTGTTTTTGTGTTAAAATTTTACTTTCAAACTGTAACCCACATCTAAATTATAATCTGCTGTAACAAAGTGTTGCTTTAAATGAGCACAGTTCACAGCTTCTTTCAGATTTTTATTTGTATTTCTCTACTTTAAAAAATGCTCAGTTAAAATTCCGCAATAAAGTTGTAAAAAGATTTAAAAATGAATTTTTAGTAACCTCCTTAACTTCTTTTACTTTTAAACTGTTTTTATGATGCGTAACCGTGGCAACATATTTTTATAGCTGATGGATGCAGAGAGAGGAGGAGGAAGTTCAAACCACCTCTTCAAGGATTTTATCCCCTACTCCAGCATCTTTCTAATCAAACAGCCAAACAAATTTAAAGAGGAGTGGCAAAAGCAGATTGGGTGGATTAGAAGAGTTTGTCATGTTATGGTGGAATATCCCGGATTTTGAGCCGTTAGCATGTCATGTTGGTCACACAGTAACATTCTTCAGTCAGAGGCCTCTTCAGAACGCTGCAAGACTGACTGCTGCTGCTTGTATATCCTTCCTGTCCCCAGCATCACCAACTCTTTGTGGAGTGGAGCTAATGTATTTCTGAATTAAAATGTAAAATGTAATAAATCTGGAAAGGTAGCTTATTTAAACATGTGATCCGTATCCAAACCCTGATTTATAATCTTTATTTTTAAGGCTCTTCTCAGCAACACAGAAACTAAAGAAACAAACTCAAGATATTCAATTTGGGTAGACGAACATATTTAGAAATAAATCACCCAATCAGTAAAGGTTGCTGTCTGATAAGAAACACAGATTTATTAAAGTAAATATTTTAAGTGCTAGCTTGAATCAAACGGAGCTTATCTACTTATATATACATTTTGTTTGTTTTAAAGCGTACAAATCCTCGTTTCCCCTATAGTAAGTGATTTTATCTTAAAGTTACGTCGAAAACATTATTTATTGATGTTAAACCAACAAAGAATTAAACATACGGGAGCAGTAAAGTGTCCTGAGATTTACTCGCTACTGGCTAACTCGCAGCAGGCAGAAGAAGCTAAGCTAACAGATCATCCGCTCGGAAAGAATCAAAACATTCAGCGAAAAAAGAGCCAAAACAAGCCGCAAACCTCTCGATTCCGACGGGTTTCACTCGCCTCACAGATCCCGAGTGGATCCGAGTGGAAACATGGTTTCACAGAAGGTCAGAGTTAAAGGGAATAAGCTCCGGTAGCTCCAGTTTTCAAGCTCCTTAAAGGTGACTTCACTTTAACTGTTGAGCCGACCGAGAGGCGTTCAGGGTCGCAGGCGCGCTCCGGAAATCTCAGTACGCCTGACATTACAGTAAAATATGCTCCAGCCAAACAATACATTTGTTGAGTTATAATTATAAAAATAATTATGTATCAAATAGTTAATTTCATAGTTATTGTTTAATTAATAGTTTATTATTCATAATCATTATTACAGCAACACTGATTATGACTTATTAGCATAATAAATGATAAATAATGATTTTTAATTCTAATTATTACAATAATAATTAATACTATTAATCATTATTTCTAATAATGACTATTAATAATAACAATCATTATAATTATTAATAATTTACCTATTCATAAGTTAATTGTTAATAATAATCATATTTTGTAATTAAGAATGTTCATGAACTGAAGAACTAAATATAAAGTTAGATGTTTTTGTTTTGTTCTGTTCTTATTGAATACAGCTGAACTCTTGTTTTTGTTGCAGAAGCAGCTGGACTGTATAAGTCAGCTGATGGGATCAGTTGTCTTTCTACTTACAGTTAACTTTCTACATCAGGAGATACATCCTAGATGTGCATAATCTTCCCCCTTTGAAGTTACCATCACATGAGCAGAGTGTGACAGGCCCAGAGATTAATAACAGCAAAGAAAACACATCTGTAGTCCCGTATAGTCACGAGACGACCGAAATGCGTCACATTTCCAAGGAATATAGAAAAACAACCTTTGAGAAATCAAAAACTGCTCGGTTTTTATTTAATTTGTCGTTGTTTACCAGTTATAATGAACTGAAAATTAAACATTTTGCTTTTTTAAGTGAGCTGGCAGCTGTTTGAAGGGAAATAAAACTTTAATCAATCTTTTGCTGAATGTTAAGTTTTTCCGTTTCTTTTGCAGTTACGATGATCCGCATCATTTACAAGCCGATGAGGAGATCAGTGCGCCAGCGGAGGCGGAGCTTCAGCTTCTTTTATGATCCTTTCAGCTGAGTGCCTCGGGTGAAGGTTTTCTTTTTTCTTTTTTTTTAAGTATTACTGTATAGTGAAAACCTTCCAGCAGATGGCGCTGGAAGCATGTAAGAAAATAGGAGCTATTATGCCACTGATGAAAAATAAACGTATAACTGATTTTAACTTGGACTCTTTCCACAGAAGAAGACTAACACTGATAGTATAGGATTATTACTCAATTATGAGATAGTTTTTTTTTATTATCAAAGTTAGTTTTTTTTAAACTAAAAGCTATAAAATTTCAGAATATATTTTTTTCAATAACTCAAAGAATATTTAAATCTATAAATAAAAACTTCTACATAAAACACAGGAATGCTTTTTAGAGAGAAATAGAGTTTAAATTATTTTTAGATTAATGTAAGCATTAAAATAAAAAAAATCAAAATGAAGAACAATTGTTCAAATATCAACGGTACTGAGAAATACAGAAATATTTTATTTCTTTAATTTGGTTTTTTAAAATTAATTTTTGACTGACTTTCAACAAAACAGCTTATATTGATTGTAAATAGTGTAAATAGCTGTTTGAAAATGACAAAGTAGCGTTTTGTATTTTAAAAGAAATAGAAAAGGCAAGTAGAAAAGTTAACATTTGAAAGCTTCACTTGTTTTGTTTTTTTATTTTTTCAAATTTATGTGTAATAAAAGATCTATATTTTCCATGTGTTTATTTTTTACTTAAATAATTTTATTTAATAAAGTGCTAAATCGTTGCAACAACCAAAAGAAAGCCTCCATACTTTTACCAACATAATAAATAATACCTGGAAGAATTGAAGAATTATGTGATGGTAATGATTTCATCTTATTGGTCATGGTAATGATATTCACCATATTGTTTTATGTCATACTGTTTTATTAAAATCATCATTAACGTTTAAAAAACAGGATAAAACAGCACAAGTCGTAAAATAAAGGAAAGTTGTCATTCACAATATGGCGGCAGCAGAGGCGCCGATGGACCATTACGCCGGCAGATGGCGACATTCTGAAATCACTTCCTGGTTGGAACGTAGAAGAAGAGCAGTTGAACTGGGCGGACAAACAAACAAACCAGATGATGCTGTTGAAGCAGAGCAAACTAACTTGAGGCGGTGTGGATGAACGGTTCGGCTGAGAGATGAGTTCGTTCGCGGGTCGGATGAAGGAGTATCCCACCGTGTCTTTGGACCGGTTCGACAGGGAGAACCTGCACGCGCAGGCTTATTTCCTATCTCACTGTCACAAAGGTGATTAAACCGGAGAATATTTTAGCTATTTTCGGCTGTGTCGCGTAAACTCTGACTTTATGGTTTCTTCTGCGTTTCAGACCACATGAAAGGACTGAAAGGACCTCTGCTGAAGAGAAAACTGCAGTTCAGGTGAGCACATCTCACCTGTCGTTTGGTTAAATATGACGAAATTAAATTATTTTTACCTCTGTTACTGCTATATGGTGCATGGGAGCTATCATTAAAGGATATGGAGTCTGAAACAAACTTTACCGTTGCAGCATGTAACTTTTATCAAAAACCTGTTTTCATATATTTGTTGAAACTGTCGTGACGATATAGTGTTGGACTATAAATGAAAAATTAACTGCTCTGCCTTCTCCCAGTGCTAACTAGAAACAACCAATCAGAGCCGGGAGGCGGGTCTTACCGCTGCCAATCACAATGTCATAATGTGTAGGCTTGTCACAATAAAAATCTTGTTCCAATGATAAATTGTCCCAGAAGTTATAAAGATAAACAATAACATTATTGTTTTGAGACCATTGTTAAGTAATCTAATTATAATGGCATAATGATGCAAGAAAACATTCTCAAAGATCAATGAACTTTAATTTTAATGAACATTGAAAACTGGAACTGCAAGACATTTTAAATATCTGAACTAAATAAACAAAACACCAAATAAAATTGACGTTGAAGTCGCTGTAAAAAAAATTGTCCTTCCTGAAAAAGGGTAGTTGTGACCAACGCACCAAACCGAAGACTTTTGTCCTCCAATTTTTGGAAAATGATAAATCATTTTAATTTGTGATGTGACTAATTGAGTTATTGGGACAGGGCTAGCAAAGCCTGTTGTGAATGCTAAGGCTAGATAGCCTGGCCACCCATGACGGAGGGTAAATGGTTTTCTTGCAATGGTAAGTTGTTTCTCCGCCATGAGCGCATTTAGCCATGTGTACATGAAGTTGATTGGCAGCAATAAAACCCTTTTCCTGGCTCTGATTGGTTGTTTTTTCTGCATTTCTTCAGAGGAGTTCAGTCTTTTCTCATATTACACTGTCACAACATGGTGACAGTTTTAACAAATATTAAAAAAAACATACTAAAGTATTTAATGAAAGAGTAAATACAACTTACTTCCTGTTTGTGTTTGCAGTCGAACCGTCAGACTTTACTGCTCCTTTGTGACCAAAGAGTTGCTGCTAAACAACCCAAAGTACGCCTTCTGGGAGGAATACGTAGTGAGTACTTCCCCCTCTGGTCTCGGGTCCAAACCGGTCACTGAGGCCATCCAGAGTTTCCCCCAGGAAGCCCGGTGGCAGGGGCAGTCATCCCGAGGCCTTCTGTGTTTTAGAGTTAAAAAATGTTTAAAGTTGACAGGAAATTTAGGAATTTCCTGTCAACTTCACAATTCTTCCCAACAATTGACTGTTTTGTGTTGGTCTGTTACATAAAATCCCAATATGATATAATTATGGTTGAAATGCTTGAAAGTGTTGCCATATAAACACTTCTCATAGGAAATACATGAATATTAGTGACGTTCGTTTAGTAACAAACAGATTTACCTTGAGTTAATTTGTACTATGTGTTGTTGGAAGACATTACCAATACATAAACACCAACTGTAAAGTCTTAAAATGCAGAGGTAAATAAAAATAAATTCTAAATAAATATAATTTTTTTGCAAGTCAACTGTTTTATCCTAATTATGGTTTTTTTTGTTTTTGTTTTTTTTTTTGCCATTTTGCTGTTTCACCAAAGAGATTCTTTAACCTGTTTTTGCTGTCATTGTTATAATCAGAGTTGGGTAGTAACTAGTTACATTTAATATAGTAACTTTTTTGGAAAAAATACTTTTAGGAGTATTTTTACTGCTCTGCACTTTTTACTTTTACTTGAGTCAAAATATGTAGAAGTAGTGCTAGTCTTACTTGACTGTTTTTTGGGAACTCTACCATCCTCTGTGTATAGTAAATAAACAAACTCAGCCTGGCGGGGGTGCAAGTTAAGCCTGGTGTCCCGCCAGGCTTAAAATACTCTTTGGTTTTGGGGTCCGTGCTGAGTTTGGTTTCCATCGCAGGTTCCTCTGGAGCTGGAGAGCCCCACTCAGATTTCCCTGGTGGACGAAGCGTCTGGAGAGGTCGGTGTGTTCAGGTCTGATGCTGCAGTCGGAGATTTTCAGCTTTTGTTTCTAACTTTGGGTTTCTGTTTGTGGGACAGAGAGAAGAGATTGTGGTGACTCTGCTTCCTGCAGGTCACTGTCCTGGATCCGTCATGTGAGTCACATCTAGTTTTGTGGCTTAGCAAACATTTCCTCTAAAAACATTCAAGTTGTGGGCAGAAATGTAGTGAAAAGCAGCTAAAAACCTGAAGATCTGCTGATCCAGATAAGTGGAGTAAAAGAATGTGTTCAGTCTGAGAATCTGTTCATCACCAGAAATCTGGAGTGGGAATCTGCTTGGAGGCAGGAATCAGTTTGTTCAGTGTTAAAAACAAGGAATTTGTTGGTAATTAGGAACCATTTAAATAATCTGTTCAGAGATCTGACTGAACGAACAGATTCCTAATCCTGAACAGGTCCCTCCCTACTGCTTTGATCAGATCTCTGAACAGATTCTTTAAATGATTCCTAGTAGGAATCTGTTCGTTCAGTGATGGAGACAGATAATCTGTTTATCATCTGTGTGTGAGAAATTTAAATGTTGGAAATGTGTTCAAATGAATCTGTTTTGGGAATCAGTTCACCAGTCTGTTCAGACTCAGGAATCTATTGAGTCATGAATCGGTTCAGAGTCGGGAATCTGTTTGATCACAAAGGAAACAAAAGCAGTTGGATTAAAGAATCGTTCAGATCTGACCAGTTAAAAGGTCTACAGGAAGTGGCAGCGATGTATTTCCTGTTTCATCACAGATAGCCTGTACCTCGTGTTCTCAGGTTCCTGTTTGAGGGTTGCCATGGAAACGTGTTATACACGGGGGACTTCCGGCTGGCGGTCGGAGACGCATCCAGGATGGAGCATCTGCACTCCGGCAGTAGGTGAAGTCAAGACAGGTTTCAAGCTTCTGGCTAGTGGGCTGGAAGTGGCTCGCACACTCCCTACTTCCGGCCCTCGACTTCATGTGGTCCTGGATGGTTCTGGGTCTTGACCGTCCGCTCCGTATCTCCCAGGGTCAAAGACATCCAGAGTGTTTATCTGGACTCCACGTTCTACGACCCACGCTTCTACCAGATCCCCAGCAGAGTGAGTCATCTTACTTTCTGCAGCTAATGATGCTAAGTGTTAAAGGTTCATGCTAATGATGTGGGTTGCCATGGATACTAGCTGTTCTCTAAATAGAACAGAATACAAGCGGTTCTATTTAGCACCCAATCCTTAAGGTTCTATGTCGAGTGGTTACAATGCTAAGCGTTTGAGGTTTTGTTTTCATGCTAATGATGCTAAGTGCTTGACACTGCATTTAATGCTAGCGAAGCGAAATGTTTAAGGTTCTGTTTAGCATGCTATCATTGCTACGTGCTGGAGGCTCTATTTTAATGCTATGTCTTTGAGTGTTTTGAGGTTTGGTTTTGCTTCCTGTGATGGCAGGAAGTGTGTCTGAAAGGGATTTTGGAGCTGATCGGAAACTGGATCGGCCAGAGTCCATATCACGTGGTGTGGCTGAACTGTAAGGCCGCGTACGGATACGAGTATCTGTTCACCAACCTGGGAGACGAGTTCGGCACTCAGGTGAGCAGTTCAGGGATGTTTCCTCATGCAGGAAAAACGTTTATCCTGTTGGGTCAGAGCCCTTCCTGCCACCATTCCTCCAAGGCTGCAGAATCTGTTCAGACCCTAGGAACCTGCTCGTTTCCGTGGAAACGGTCAGATTCTGGAAACACGATGAGTTTTCCTGATTCTTTTTCATGACAGAAATCTGGAATCACAAAAGAGGAAATTTTCTGGTGGATAAAGATTCACAAAAGTGTCACCAATTTATCTATCCATCTATTGATCCGTATGTTTATCCATCCATCCGTTCATCCATTCATTTTTAGTCCATCTGTTTGGTCATCAATCCATTCATTCATCCATCTGTTCATCCATCCATCGAATCTGTTCTCTACCTTCTGCTCTTTTGGTTCTGATTCTAAGGGAACCATCTGGTGAATCTGTTCAGGATTTGAATTTTAAATATTTATAATGTTTTAATATTATATATCTTGTATATATTTTACATTTTCTCCTTTAGATCCATGTTAACAGTCTGGCGATGTTCAAGAAGATGCCGGAGATCCTCAGCTACGTCACCACCGACCGCACCACTCAGATCCATGCCTGCCGGCATCCCAGGGTTTGTTCCCCTCGTCTCCATGGCAACTACATTATATTTTTTAACATTTTACAAACTTTTGTTACATTTAATCAAGTTGCAGAGCAGGACTAATGCCCGGTGTCTTACTGCAGGATGAGGAGTTTTTCCAGGGCAACCGGTTGCCGTGTGGTTGCTCGGCAACTGACGGGTCGCCGCTCCGGATCATCAGCATCAAACCGTCCACCATGTGGTTCGGAGAGCGAACCAAGAAGACCAACGTCATCATAAAGTAAGAAAGAACTGTTCGCTTTGGGGAATGGGAATAAATTCAGTTCAGTTTGGCTAAAGGAAGTCTGTCCTCCAGAACAGGAAGTAGTTCCTACAGAGCTTGTTTCAGCTTCCACTCCTCCTACTCAGAGGTCAGACTTTCACTCTTATCTCCAACTTTGTTTTATCGGCTGGTTTCATTGTTTCAGATGAATGAAGGGATTTTTTTCCGGTTTGTTCCAGATTAAGGACTTCCTGTCCTACCTGCAGCCCGTCAACATTTTCCCGAGCGTCGTTCCGATCGGACGCTCGCTGACCGACGTCACGCAGATGTGAGTCCAACAGTTTAAATGCTTTAATGGAGGAAAGTTTTCTGAGTTAATTTCTTCCAGTGAGAAAATTAGCTAAGAATCTTCAATCTGGAAAATTCTGGAAAAATGGGAATTTGGCTTTTATTCTGTGTCTAGATGAGTTTGGAAAGAAACGGAGAGATTTGTGTTCCTAGACTTTATTCCATGTTTTTACTGTCCATCCATCCAACAAACCGTCCGTTTGTTTTTGTATTTCCTAAAAATACTGATCCTAATTCAGAGCAGCTTGAGGTAAAATATTTTACTTGTTCAGAGTCAACAGAAGTTTCTGGATCAGCAGAAACGTTCTGGGAGATTTTCCAGTAAAACATCCCGAGTCCATCTGCTCCAGGAACCAGACTGGACCAGTTCTGTCTGTGCTGCCAGGGTTCACACCTGAGGCTGCAGAGTCATCTTCGCTCTGATGATGATGATGATGATGATGTTTGTGTCTCCAGGTTGAGGCTGATGTGCCGGAACCAGCCCGATGACGCCGGCTTCGTCTACAAACCTCTGGGCGTCCTGAAGCGGAGCCGAGCTCAGCGGCCCTCTGACGGTAGCTCGCCCTAAACTGTTCACACAGAACCTGAAGACCGTTTCATGTTTTCCTGTCCATTTTGGACATATTTGGGATTTTTATCCATCTGGGACACCAACTGTATCCAAATTAGGGCTGCAATTAACAATTATCCTGATGATTAATCAGTTGTCCTGACGATTATTCATCAGAACTATTGATTAATCGATCCATCATTTGTTAGCATAATCTATTAATCGGATGAAAAAATTACCCGTTTTGTATATTTTTATTTAACCACAATATCAGAAATTCATAAAAATACAAATAAACCTTTTTAAATAAAATATAAAAATTTTATTGCCTGAAATGCAAAAAACAGCTGGATTATCAGCAGTCTTCACGTCAGCAGCCTGGTTGAAACCAGTTTAATGAGGTCAACCAGTTTATTTTGGTAAACTAGTTTAAATGTAGTAAACCAGTTTAAATGTGGTAAACCAGTTTAAGTGAGGTCAACCAGTTTAATGAGGTCACACGTTTTGTGTTCAGACTCGAGCAGCGACGACGAGCTCTTTGACAGTTTGGATCTAGCTCCGCTCCGGAAGAAACTGATCCTGAACCAGGAAACGCACAGCGGTACATTTTTGTCTTCTGAGCAACAAAAGTTAGATGAGAACGTCAATTAAATACATTAATAAATACATAATCAGTACATTTATTAGTACACTTCTACAAACTTGTAGCTGTGTAGTATTAATAGTTTTGCTACACTGAAAGTATCTCTTCAACTTTAGCATGAATTGTATTTATTAGGATTTTTTGAATGCCAGTCTGGTACTGATGTATCGGAGCAAACAAGACATGTTAAAGTAAATTAAAAAATATGTTAATTTTTTAAAATTTATTTTGGTGAAACTAAGAAAAAGCTGATACTTTTTCTTAATTGTTTCTCCTTTAACTGTAGAGACGCCAGTTGAGAGAACGGCGCTCCCTGTGGCCACGTCTTTACCTCTGCTGGTGTCTGATTCGACGTCTGCTGCTCAGAACTACTTCGACTGCACCGAGTCCAACGGCGAGGACGAAGACGATGAAGAGGAGGAGGAAGAGGAGGGAAAAGGAGACGTGAGCAAAGCGCCGAAGTGGGAGGATTTCTTTACGGCAGAGCCGCTGAGCGACAGCCAGAACAGCCAATCACATTCCTGCTGCTCCACCGCATCACAGACCCCGGATCTGTTCAGCGACAGCGACCGAATCCCAGAGAACCTGGACGCCTTCAGCCTGACGCTGTCCGCCTCCCAGTCCAACCAGTCCTCCCAGAACCTGGACGACACCCTCATCCTGGCCCAGTCAGAACTCGAGGAGCTGCCGGCGTCTCAGGCGTCCTCGGACTTCGACGTCCCGCCCACGCCGGAGTCGAAGGCGCCGCAGGCTGGCGAGCTGCTGCAGCTGTACAGGAAGCTGGCATCAGGACAGGAAGTGGTCATCAGAGGTCAGGTTGAGCGCGAAGGAGACGAACATCTGATTGGTTGATGGACAAAAGATCCATTCCGGTGTGTTTTTATTTTAGAAAAACAAGTAAGTACACCCTCTGATCCAGGATTCCTGTCACATGGGCTTTGACTAGGCCATCGCAGCACTTTTGTTTTTTCAGCTGATCTGTTACAGCGATACAGCTTAAAAACAATCTTTATTAAAAAGAAATTACAATTGACAGAAAATATTTAGAAAATATTTTGACTATTTTTGATGTTTCATTAGTGGCTTTTATTTTAATAACAAATTGTTTTTGTTTTGATTACAAGAATAAAGTCATATTTGCAGAACAAATACGTAATTTTACTACATGAACATCTTAAAATTACTGCTACTAAAAATAATTTGTCATTTTTTATTTTCATTCTCAGAAAAATTTCTACTTTTCGTATTGCATTGTTGTATGACTTTATTCTAGTAATAAAAATTTTGACCCCAATAAAGGTTGTAGAGTTGACCTGAATTTAAAGCCCAAGTAAATAAAAGCTGTAAAACAAGATGGCTGCCCTGGGCTCTGACTTATGGAAACCCTGTGGCATATGGGTGGAAAAAAAAAAAAAACTTTAATTTTTGGATAAAAAAACAAAACAGAAATTCGAAACCAAAAATTTGCTTAAACTAGTTGATCGCCCAGCTTCAGCTCTGCTGCAGATCTGCTCTTCCATCCAGACAAGCCCAGATCATTATGCTGCCACCACCTTACATGATAGTTGGATGTTCTCCGTTTATCCTCAGACGGTTTCTCTTTCTGGAGGACAGTGTTTCAGCATCAGAGCAGCAGGGGTGTACTTACTTTGTCACTGTTCCTGGTTTATTTCTGGGTTCCCTTCAGTGTAAAACGTTCCTGAACTTTGTTGTTCTCTCTGAATGCGAGACGTTTTCTCATTTCCAAACCACTCTGACCTCATTCAGCTGCACTTTCACCTCCTTCCTGTCCTCCTGCACCTGCGCACACGTCACACCTACATTCCCGCTCAGCTGCCACCTTGTGGTTTCTCTGGCCTCGTTTCTTTTAAAGTGGATCAACAGGTGAAAAGGGAGAAACGTTTGGTTGTGCAATCATTACCAGTTACAGTTTAACTATTTAATTAACCTGTTTTGTATTTTCTCACATTTCTTTCTAAAAATGTTTATGAGAATAAACCAAGAGAATAAAAAATCTCAATGTTTGGAAACATACTGTCAATTTCGGAAAGCTTCCACGGGGGGGGGCGATATAGAGCTGAAAATGTGAAACCATAGACATAAGGATAGACCCTCATGGACCGCTCTCGCCTATTGTCGCTGACGAGATTTAGGGCGGCCATCTTGGAGCGGTCCACCACTCCACTCAGCGTTATGTGTTTAGCAGCACAATGACGTATCAGCGCATTTAATCGATCATAACACACTTTTTGTTACTGGAAACCATATTCAAACATCTATCAAAGCTACATTTATAATAAATTGTATTTTTAAGTGTTTTTAATACATAGTTCATCATATTTAAATATGCTTAGTGGCTATAACAATAGAATAGGATGGAATATTCTGATATTGATGTATGAAGAGCATAGTGTTTTCACTACTTCGTAAATGATAGAAACTGGAATATTTAACAAAACAAAGTTTAAATAATAAGGCAGTTATTTTTTTTCTGGTCCTCCAGTTGAGTTTGACCAGCTGAGCTGAGCATACTTGATT
>NW_006800310.1:10393-14770 GCF_000485575.1 Poecilia formosa | reverse complement strand
AGCTAATATTAGCTACAGTGATTGGTGTAATACGGGTTCAGCCCCGCTATGAAGGCTAACTGAGATTCTGTAAATCTAATAAAAAAATTAATTATTCTCTAACATTGACTTAGATTATCTGACACAAGGGCCTATATGAGAAATGAAACAATGTAACACATATTATAAAACTTATATTATGCTATCTCGCTGGTGGACATAAATACAGTACAGTTATATTCTAATCACAATATATACACAATAATATGTCCATCTTACTTGTGAAATGTTGTCTGTGGAGCCCTCGCATCAATAATCCATCGACCAGAACAACAACATCCCTCAGTGCTGAGGCATCTTCTGCTGTTTTGATTGAGCAAAGTAGGAGGGTATACCGCTCCAAGATGGCCGCCGCATTTCCTGCGCCGGAGCGGCCAATGCGGGGTCTACTCTTATGTGTGAAATCATCATGATTATTCAGCTGTTAACGTTTTCCTTTCTAGTGAATAAACTTGTAATCTTTAGTCTTCGTCAGTCATTTTCGAGATTCTGCGGAAGAGAATTAAACGCGGAAATCAGGTGATAAAACGTCGACTTTGACTTATGTGACTCCGAGTCCATTACTGGTTTCTAAAGCCGTTTTCGCACTGCAAGGAACGGAACGGCACGCTTCGGTCCGGTTCCACCCGAACTGCAGCCCTGTTGTGTTTGCATATAACTGAAGCTGTACCTGACATCATTATTTTTGAAACTAAATGGTTTCGATGTAGCGGCCGAAGCCTTTTCCTCAGAGATGCGGCGGAAAACTCTCATCCCTCGTTGACCGATCTAGTTCATTGTTCATCAGCGAGTAAGCGGAGGAAAAAATTACCTCATCATGGGAGCAGGTAACAGCAGAATATTGAGAGGAATTAATAGCAAATTTAAAAAAAATGTTAAAAAGAGCACTCCTTACAAAATATAGTAAGAAGTTTAGTGAGAGCCAGCTGGACCCAATCAGCTGCTGATTCTAAGCAGCCCCGCTTGGCCGGTCCGGAACCGGGTGGAACCGGTCGGAAGTTCTAATGCAAACACGGTCGGCTCTACTTTGAACCCGTTCCGTTCCTTGCAGTACGAAAACGGCTCTGAAGCCTACTTTAGAAAATAACTTCAATTTCTTGTATTTTCCTTTATTTAAACAGAAGAAAGCATTAGGCTCCATCAACACATTTCTGAAAATAATCACAAGCAAAAGTACTAAAATGTGTTTGTACTACTTCGTAAATGATAGAAACTCGAATATTTAACAAAACAAAGTTTAAATAATAAGGCAGTTATTTTTTTTCTGGTCCTCCAGTTGAGTTTGACCAGCTGAGCTGAGCATACTTGATTGACTAAGAGCTGCTTGAGAAGGCAAAAGGTATTGTAGACCAACAATATTAAGAGGAAAAACAAAATACTTAGATTTTTCTTACACGCTGCAAAGCATTAAATGAGTAAAGTAGTGAAACATTTAGATAATAAATGTTATCTAAATGTGATCTAAAATTACAAATGATTACAATAATTTGTAATTTTCAAAATCTCTTTCTCAATTTTGAGCAATAAAAAAGATTTAGGTTGCTTTTATTAAAAAGTATGTGGCAAAATTTAATAAGTTCATTAAAATCTGAGCTTAATGCTGGCCCTCGCAAGCAGATGGATAAAGCTAAGATTGTAGCCAACATTTGTATTAAAAATAAGATGACTCCATCTGCATCAAACATTTCTGCCACTGGCTGGGAAATTTGTATTATTCTTCAATTGCAGCCAATTTGAATCTAATCTACAATTACATCGTTTACATCCCAACTCTTGATCAAATGTTTAAGTTTGTGAATGCTTTCAGTCAAACCAGCAGCCTGACTGTCTGTTGAACCAGGTGGAGATGAACGTGGGGATTCCCTCTGACGAAAACGCAGAAATGAGATTGGCTCTGCTGGATGTTTCTCTGATAACACAAAGGACACCTGCTGCGTCTGCTCCTCACCAGATAACCGTATTTCACTCTCCTCATGCTAAGCGGATCGTATGCAGTCAGGCGGTTAACAGGCGAAAACCGATGTTAATTATCTGAGTAAAACTATAGTATGATGTCAAAAACACAGTATTATATAAAGTTGAAAATGTGCAAAAGTTGCCATGGTGGAGTATGGTGTCAAAGTGCTATAATAATTCATAATATAGTATGATGTTGAAGAAATATACTGTTAGTACGACGTTCTATACTTTGACAAAAATTAGTTAAAGTATAGAACGTCATCAAAAAAGTGCAAAAATGACACGTAGGTTAGTTTGACGTAGAAAAAGTGCAGAAATCGCACAGAAAATGTGCAAAAGTGACACGTAGTACAATATGATGTCGGAAATTTGAAAAATTAGTCATACTATAGTGTATGGAAAATGCAAAACTGAGTCGTAGTACAGTATAGCGTCAAATAAAGTGCATAAATGATACTCTAACTATACTATAACTAATGTTTGCATATTTTTGACATCATACTATATATGACTCATTTTGCACATTTTTGAGGTCAGTTGAGCTGCAAAGTATTACAGCTCAACTGCTGACTGTTATCGTTCCAGTCGAGGTGTGAAGGTGTTGCAATGTGTGCTGTACTTTTGAGCAAGGCAGATAAACTGATTCAGTAGATTGCTAAAGCGTGAACTTGTTTGTGTGAAGTTACAGATGTGTTGCTGGTAGAAACATGGAGAAACCAAAATCCTCAGACAGAGCAGAGCTGGAAGAGACAACAGGCCTGGTGGAGGTAATGGTGAAAATCCTTGCATGTCAGGATGAGTTTCTGCTGATTTTGGTGCTAAATTGTCAGCACTTACATGCTTTTTAAATTGCTGTGTGTATTTATTTTTTTTCTTAAGGATGGTGATTTGCCTCAAGGTGCCGAAGGTGGAAAGGTGGATCCTCGAACACCCAGGAAGAGCAGCTCATCCCGCTCTTCCCATAAGAGTTTGACTGAAGGTAACGACCCTCCTTCTGCTCACCAACGCCCAACATTCAAGTCTCTTCAGAGTTCAAATAAATGTCACGCTGTATCTCAGGTGTGTTTTATTTTTGAATGCAGGAGGAGGTGACAAAGTCTTGTCGGGACAAACATGGTCGCTGGACAAACCCCTGGCCAACATGGCGCTTTCCTTCCTATTCTATGCTGTTCAGATTTCTGCTGCTGGATAAAAATCACAGCAGTGTGGCAACAAGCAAAGAGGTAGGAAACCACTTGGATGTTAAAACCTGCCAGTCACTTTACTTTACTGTAGATAATTCAGAGACTTTTTAAAAAATAACAGTGTTTTATTAGTGGACTAGAGAAAGAAGAACCAAGTCTGCAGTGCTCACATTTATGGAGTCTGCTTATCGCTCTGCTACGGAAGCACATTGCTATCTCGCAGGAAAAAAAAATTTCAGCGCTATCACGTTATAACGTGATACGTATCTTGTTAAAACATGTTTCAATTCAGATAAAGGTTTCACAAATCACAAACTAGGTTTGAAAAATTCTGCCATTGGCGTAGAATAATCTACTCCAGATCTATGTTCGTTTTTAAAGCAGAACAAATGATTTCTTAACATTTATATGTTAAATATAATTTCCATGATTAGTTACTTATTTACAGTCATATGTCAAGTCATATGTTAAGTATAATTTACATGATCATTATTATTCACTGAATTTAACTTGTTTGTACACAATTACAAAAGGTGACATGAAAAATAATTAAATTCAAAGCTTTATTTATGATTTATTTTGGAGAGAGGAAGTCTTTTATTTTGAAGAATGCTTAACAGGATCTAGTTTTGTCTTTTGCCACTACCCTTCTGTGATTTCGGTTGCTTGGTTACGAACAGCCGTTGCCGCAAGTGTACTGTTAAAACCAATCTGAACAGAAAATGTTCAGCAAATCCATCTGAACCTCCGTTATAATCTCCCTTTAGCCATTTCCCGAATCAGAAGCTACAATCAGAAGCCAACTTCAGCTTCGACCCAGACAGTCAGGAACGCCGCCACACCTAGAGGACCGGACTGACGTCTCCTTCTGTGATCCTGTCAGAGTACGCAGGCTGTTAATGGTTTTAACCACAGTGCAAAGCAGCATCCGTATCTCTATGTTATAGACCAAACATGAAAGGAAACCTGAACAATTCATGTTAGCCACTGTACTAGCCTAGCATAATACCGCCACTTCCTGGACATAAAATTATCACGTTTTAACAAGATTCGTATCAAGTTTTAACAAGATACGTATCACGTTATAATGTGATAGCGCTCGAATTTTTTCCCCCTGCGTGATAGCAATGGACCTTACCAAGCCCCGCCCAGAAACGCCCCTCGACAGTCCCACGTGGCTGCAAGTCTCACAAAC
>NW_006800310.1:5185-8289 GCF_000485575.1 Poecilia formosa | reverse complement strand
TATATATATATATAGAGAGAGAGAGAGAGAGAGAGAGAGATTAGTTTTTATTTTGTATTAGTTTCTCAGCATATATTATTTTCCGTTTGCAAATGCTGCGGCTGGATTTGAGTAGCTCAAACATGGACCGGATGTGCGCTTTTACTGTGAAAGCAACATATAAATGGGTGTACCATAATGTCTTGAGCTACCGCGCACTTGTATATTGTGTGCTGGGCCGGCTGGAGTCAGAGCCGGCTAGCTTTACCGCGGTGACAGACCGCCAATCTGTCGCAGGGCCACTCAAAATATCCCCATTCACTAAACACAAATAAAGCAAAGTAATAATATTTACACCAGCACACACTCCTTTGTTTTTATTGATCCTACGACGGTTGAGCTGCAAATGCGGTCGTGCACAAGCTTTGAGCCAAGCTAGGCATTCCGTATCTGATTTGGGAATTCTGTGAATTTTATTTCGACAAATACGATCAGGATACCTGACATCACCTGTACAGATTCCCCACTGACAGAGGAGAACCATTCTTATTTGAGTTCTGTCGCAGAAACTTTGTGTAGATTGTGGTCTGCTAGTCCACAATCTACATGAGCATGTGTTTACTACTTTAGCTTTTGTTTGTGAGACGGTGAAGCACGTGGTCGCTGCGCAGTGACGTCAAATGGGCATTAGCCAATGAAACGCGGACCCTGTGGTAAGGTCCATGCTTCCGTACTACTCTGCTGTAATAATTAGTATCACAAACTCATCTTCCACAGCCCTGAGTTAACATGCTGTTATTTATAGCTGCTTCTGGAAACTTTGCTGTTCATTGAGGGATTATCTGGCCTTAAAAGCTGCTTTCACGCAGCATAACAACAAAAAACATTGAATTCTTGATTTGCAACAGTTGTTTGTATATTGTCCATTTATTGGACTTTAGCTGATAACTTATGAGCACAAAAAAATCTGAAAAGGGTGACATCCATTTGTATTCAACCCCACTGAGGCAAAACTTTAATGGNCATCCATTTGTATTCAACCCCACTGAGGCAAAACTTTAATGGACCTTTTATCTGCAAGGTCGTTGTCCTCAGAAAGTTTTCTTAGCAGACTCTCTAGTGTTTAGCTGTTAACACTTACAAATACAAATATATAGGTAGAATGATGAGCATGTTTAAAAAAAAATATATATATATTTTTTTAAGTAAGTCTAAGTTTCTTCTGTCCTCCCTGCTCTCCCCACAGGTCCTGGACAGTGAACTCCCAGTATTGGAGCCCTACTTTGTCCAGAATCCAGAAGCGTTGGACTCCTGCTGGTATGAGGGTCACCTGGCTGGGCCACGCTACAGTTCTGGTCAACATCCTGACCGACCCCATTTTCAGCCAGAGAGCATCATTTCTTCAGTTCATGGGGCCCAAACGATACAGTGGACCCCCCTGCACAGTGGAACAGGTTTGAAGATCTTTCATGTTCTCGCTTTTACTTTGTGAACAGACAGAATCCTTTGAATCAAACCTGGCTTTATTCAGCTCAGTCCTCTCCTACAAACAGCTGCCGAGGACAGACGCCGTCCTCATCAGCCACTCTCATTACGACAACCTGGATGCTGGATCTGTTGCCAGCCTTAATGCACGCTTTGGAGGGGAGCTACACTGGTATGTGTCCCAAATGGTTCCCCCACACCTTCCACAGTGTCCCTGTGAAATATGTTGAATGTTTTAACAGGTTTGTACCCCTGGGTTTGATGGACTGGCTGGCCAAGATGGGCTGAGAACGTGATGGAGCTGGACTGGTGGGAGGAAAACTGCGTCCCGGGTCACGACATGTCACGTTTGTCTGCACACCCACTGGAGCAACCGGACAGCGTGGCATGATAACCGGGTACTTGATAGTAAATGTTGTAGTGTGTGGGGACTGCTATCAGTTTGGTTTTATAAACAGCACTGATAATCTAAGTGCTGCAACGTTATGGTTGGGCAAGTGAGCAGAAATGTATTCTGTGATAGCAGCAATTTATTGAAGTCTGCAGCCCAACATTTTTAAATGAAGAAGATAGATTAAACAAAAAGGGCAAATCTTCTCTTTCTCTCCATGAAAATCTTTCTTTAATTTTCTGCTGCACTAAAACTGTCAGAATTGTAACCATTTAACTTTTTATATCTTTTCAGTCTTTATGGAGTAGCTGGTCTGTTTTGGGTCCCAACCATCGATTCTTCTTCGCCGGCGACACAGGCTACTGTCCGTCCTACCAGGAGATCGGACGCCCCCTATTGGAGCAAACCTGCCCAGGTAGAGAGGCACACAC
Organism: Poecilia formosa; assembly: GCF_000485575.1. NCBI lineage: Eukaryota > Metazoa > Chordata > Actinopteri > Cyprinodontiformes > Poeciliidae > Poecilia > Poecilia formosa. The sequence goes on along the minus strand of NW_006800310.1, from coordinate 6,003 downwards.
TTCTGGGGCATACTTATGTGTTTCATATGAAGTTATTTAATATGTGCAGAAGCTGACAAATTCACTGAAACCACTGTTACAGGTTCATATTATAGTGCAGTAGCGTAGTCCAACACTTGCTAAGTATACCAATGTGTAGCCAGTGGTACTCGGTTTAAGGTCTCCTTTCATACACATGCATACAAAAATATCTTAATGTTCAGTTTCAGCATTTTAATAAGCATTAAGCAGGACTTGTCATTTCCTGTTGGGTTTTCAGGGATGTGATGAAGAGACGGCATGTGGATCCAGAAGAGGCTGTTCAGATTCATCAGGACCTTCGCCCTCACCTATGAGGTAGGATATTGGAAAAGAATCAGCAGCAGTCACTACATGTAATGTCTTAAGTTAAAATAGAAGCAGCCTGCCTTTATACAGTGTAAATTAAATGTCAACCATTTGTTAGGACGGTAAAAATTGGTCTTCGCTCAGAGGTGAGGAAGTCTAGACTTAAATTATGTAACCAGTTCTACCTCATACGACACTGAGAAAGAAAACAATATTTAGATATTATTTAACTTAAAAATACTATTTCTTTCAACATTATCTGGGAACCCTCTAATAACTGACCAGTGTTTAGTATGAAACCATAGATTTCTATCTTCTTAAACTCAAGTCCTTCCTCCATAATCTTTTCTAGATCTTATCTCGAGATAAAATCTAGAAAAGATATTATTTTCTAGATTTTATCTCTTTATCTCAAGATAAGATCTAGAAAAAAAATTCTTTTCTAGATTTTACCTCTTTATCTCGAGATAAAATCTAGAAAAGAAATTATT
>NW_006800310.1:0-4394 GCF_000485575.1 Poecilia formosa | reverse complement strand
GAAAATCTTTCTTTAATTTTCTGCTGCACTAAAACTGTCAGAATTGTAACCATTTAACTTTTTATATCTTTTCAGTCTTTATGGAGTAGCTGGTCTGTTTTGGGTCCCAACCATCGATTCTTCTTCACCGGCGACACAGGCTACTGTCCGTCCTACCAGGAGATCGGACGCCACTTTGGGCCATTCGACCTCGCAGCGATCCCTATTGGAGCAAACCTGCCCAGGTAGAGAGGCACACACCTCTGGGGCATACTTATGTGTTTCATTTGAAGTTATTTAATATGTGCAGAAGCCGACAAATTCACTGAAACCACTGTTACAGGTTCATATTTTAGTGCAGTAGCGTAGTCCAACACTTGCTAAGTATACCAATGTGTAGCCAGTGGTACTCGGTTTAAGGTCTCCTTTCATACACAAATATCTTAATGTTCAGTTTCAGCATTTTAATAAGCATTAAGCAGGACTTCTGTCATTTCCTGTTGGGTTTTCAGGGATGTGATGAAGGGACAGCATGTGGATCCAGAAGAGGCTGTTCAGATTCATCGGGACCTTCGCCCTCGCCTATGAGGTAGGATGTTAGAAAAGAGTCAGCAGCAGTCACTACATGTAATGTCTTAAGTTAAAATAGAAGCAGCCTGCCTTTATACAGTGTAAATTAAATGTCAACCATTTGTTAGGATGGTAAAAATTGGTCTTTGCTCAGAGGTGAGGAAGTCTAGACTTAAATTATGTAACCAGTTCTACCTCATACTACACTGAGAAAGAAAACAATATTTAGATACTATTTCTTTCAACATTATCTGGGAACCCTCTAATAACTGACCAGTGTTTAGTATGAAACCATAGATTTCTATCTTCTTAAACTCAAGTCCTTTCTCCATTTCCACTGAAATGGAGGAAGGACTTGAGTTTAAGATAACAGTGCAGCACCAGTGACCTTCCTGTGTAGAACAAAAACTATAGTTTCCAGACTAAGTGAATCTGAATATAGAAAAAAAATCATCAAGATATTATCTAGAATCTTTTCTAGATAATATCTCGAGATAAAATCTAGAAAAGATTATCTAGATTTTAGCTAGACTCTTTTCTAGATTTCATCTCGAGATNAGTGTTTAGTATGAAACCATAGATTTCTATCTTCTTAAACTCAAGTCCTTCCTCCATTTTCCCTGAAATGGAGGAAGGACTTGAAGATTGCAGTGCAGTACCAGTGGCCTTCCTGTGTAGAACAAAAACTATAATTTCCAGACTGTGAATATAGAAAAGGTTGCTATGGTCTTAAAATGGCTGTTAGTTTCTTGTGGCTTTTTTCTCCCTGTGAAAAATATTCACATTTTGATTCTCAGTGGTGCTGCTGTTTAGTCTAGTTCACTTAAGACTTTTCCAGATCCCTATTTTCATCTGTTTAAAAATCTAGATAATCTAATCTTAAGTGTGAATTTTTGGCAGATATTTGGTCTATTTACTGAAATTTTACTAGTCAGTATAAAACACTAAACACTGGTCAGTTATTAAAGGCTATGGAAGCCCATTTCTGCCACTCTGTTTAAAAAAAATAGAGATGAGATATCTCAATAATATCTTAGTATCTAGAGAAAATCTCATTATCTTCTCGAGATAAAGAGATAATCTGTTCTAGATTATCTCTTTATCTCGAGATAAAGAGATANTCTCGAGATAAAGAGATAATCTGTTCTAGATTATCTCTTTATCTCGAGATAAAGAGATATCTCTTTATCTCGAGATAAAGAGATATCTCTTTATCTCGAGATAAAGAGATATCTCTTTATCTCGAGATAAAGAGATAAAATCTAGATTATATCTAGAAAAAAAACCTAGATTTTTTTATCTAGATTATATGTATCTCATTATTTTAATTATCTCATGAGGTTTTTTTTAAACAGAGTGGCAGAAATGGGTTTCCATAAAAAAGTTCCCACATAGTGTTGAAAAAAAATAGTATTTTTAAATCTTAATATATAAATATAGTTTTCTTAAGTGCCTGGTTTTTGCAGTTCATGGTAACATTTTCTTACATATACAACAAAGCCATTTTTTTTTCCATGGATGTAATATGCGGTATAACTGGTAATATAATTTAAGTCTAGACTTCCTCACCTCTGAGCCAAGACCCATTTCTAGTGTTCTGACCTCATCTCTCCATGCAGTACTACCTGGAGCCGCCGGTCCGTCTCAGAGAGGCCCTGGAGCAGAAGGGACTGAAACCAGAATCCTTCTTCACTTTGCATCACCGGGCGTCTCGGATTATCGTCGCACAAGACGTCTTCGACTGATGTCTGCAAAAACAAACATTTCATTAAAAAAAACTGAAGATTTGAGCTCAGACTAAATAAAAATGAATGTTTTATGGTGCATACATTAACTGTTTGGCATCTCACAGCTGCAGGAGTTGTAAATACAACAGTTTGTACAAGGATCACACTTTGATCTAAGGTGATTCACCTTCAGTCATATGATAAAATATTATTATTGAAGAGATGACTTACATGCTGATTTTCTTAGAGTGGAGGCTTCAGGGGTGTGTGCACACTGCCTCAGAACCCTTTGAATCCTGAGGAGGAAAAGCAAAGCGAGGTTAGAGCAGAAAAGGCTTCACAGGACAGGATTTAAAGTTAAAACCCATCCCTTCTCTCTAAGAAGTCAAGTTTTTCAAATTGTGTTGGTGTACTCTAGCTTCACCTTTCAACTTTAGACTCCGACATAAAGAGTGTTCTTTGAGATGTGTGCTGCCATATAGTTTTGTTTTGTTTTCTGAATGTGCTACAGCCAATCCAGAACTGCTACCTGTGATGTTTACTTTCAACTGCAAAGTGCTTTTGTTGCAGCTTCAGCTATTTTTTCTTTTTTTGTGCTGTGAAAACATCAAAGCTGCATATCCTCAACAGTTTTTCTCCAAATTTCAAAGAATTTTGATTGTGTGCATTTTCTTTTATGGAGCAAAAATAGAAGTTTTGGCATTGCTGTGACAGAGACTTTACTGTCTCTTACCCTGAATGTAAAACGTTTATAGCACAACGTTGAACCTCTGTAAACGTCACATTAAATACACTATTCGAGTTAAATGCATGTGTTTTGTTGTTCAAGTGGAGACTAAAAGGGACTTAACTTTACTAGCAAGAAAAGAGAAATGCTTCAGAAAATTTTGTACTAGATTACTAATTGTTCCAAGAAGCACAAGTGTTGTAGTGTTTTCCTCCACAGCAGAAGAAGAAAACGCAAATAATACTAGAAATGAGCCTGACTTACTGTCGGCAATAATGGAGTCAATTTTGCACCTTTTGAGGTCATTATGCACATCATGTTGCATATTTTAGACATACTATATTATGACAAATTTTTGCACATTTTGAGGTCAAACTATAATATGACTAATTTTTGCACATTTTGAGGTCAAACTATAATATGACTAATTTTTGCANATCTCGAGATAAAATCTAGAAAAGATTATCTAGATTTTAGCTAGACTCTTTTCTAGATTTCATCTCGAGATGAAATCTAGAAAAGGATCTTTTCTAGATTTCCTAGATTTCATCTCGAGATTAAATCTAGAAAATCTAGAAAAGATCCTTTTCTAGATTTCATCTCGAGATGAAATCTAGAAAATCTAGAAAAGATTATCAGGATTTCAATCAAGATATTATCTAGAATCTTTTCTAGATAATATCTCAAGATAAAATCTAGAAAAGATCATCTAGATTTTATCTTGATTAAATGGGTTTCCATAAAAGGGTTCCCACATAGTGTTGAAAGAAATAGTATTTTTAAGTTCATTGATGTAATATGCGGTACAACTGGTAATATAATTTAAGTCTAGACTTCCTCACCTCTGAGCCAAGACCTATTTCTAGTGTTCTGACCTCATCTCTCCATGCAGTACTACCTGGAGCCGCTGGTCCGTCTCAGAGAGGCCCTGGAGCAGAAACCAGAATCCTTCTTCACTTTGCATTACTGGGAGTCCTGCATCATCCTCGCACAAGACAGAGACGTCTTCGACTGATGTCTGCAAAAACAAACATTTCATTAAAAAACTGAAGATTTGAGCTCAGCCTAAATAAAAATGAATGTTTTATGGTGCATACATTAACTGTTTGGCATCTCACAGCTGCAGGAGTTGTACATACAACAGTTTGTCCAAGGATCACACTTTGATCTAAGATGATTCACCTTCAGTCATATGATAAAATATTATTATTGCAGACATGACAGGAAGAGATGACTTACATGCTGATTCTCTTAGAGTGGAGGCTTCAGGGGGTGTGCACACTGCCTCAGAACCCTTTGAAGCCTGAGGAGGAAAAACAAAGCGAGGTCAGAAAAGGCTTCACAGGACAGGATTTAAAGTTAAAACCCATCCCTTCTCTCTAAGAACCCAA
>NW_006800309.1:561538-568648 GCF_000485575.1 Poecilia formosa | reverse complement strand
ATTTTAAAGAACGTGTTCCTTTTCTTTTATGTTCTACAAATGCAGCTTTTATATTTGTCTGCTCCTTTCTGTGTAATACTCAATGAGGAACTACTGCACTGACAGAAACATAATCGATATTACAATGTCCGTTAAACGTTAGACACACGCAGGATGCTCAGAGGTGCATGAATGGAAGCAGACAGATTTTTCTTATACAGATTTAAAATTCAATACTTTAAAAGTTTTATGATTCTCTTAATTTTTTCAAATAGTTAAAACATTAAAGTCCTACGAGCTCAGTGAGTTGGAGGATAAAGAAGAGGTCAGACTTTGTTTTATTAATATTTAATGCCATCACCTCCTCTATTCTGAGGAGCAAGCAAAGAATGCAGCATCCATTTCAATCTCCCCCTTATCCTCCCTACAAATACATGCATCAGCAACCACAGACCATGGTACGTTGCCGTGACGACAGCTTCTGCAGGCTGTCGCCAAAGCACACTGTTGGCAGCACATTAATGAGAAGACAGAAACAGGAAGAGGAGGAAGGACAGTAAATGGAGAGGGGGTAAGTGTTGGCGGACGAACGACAAGCGATGAGAGAGGAAAGAAAGGAGGACTGAAGGAGTTGAATCAAAAACAAAGTCATGAGTCGGGATTTGAAAATGTCCAGACATTTGTTTTGTTTCTTCTTATTGTTTTCAGAAAGTGGGAGTAAAATCATCTAAGCGTATCTCCGGAAAGCAATCAGCTGATCCCCATTTACATGATTAAACATCAACAGTAACCTGAAAGCCCGCTCTGTGCATTCAGCGTTGGACTAACAACCATGCGATAACGACAGGGCGTAAATAAGGAAAAGGCTCACAGAGGGAGATGAGGCTCATCACAACAATACAGCCAGTCCTCATAAAGTGTAAAACTGTAACCTCAATATTGACACAGAATGAATTAAAGACCTAATTGAAGGGTGTGAAATGTTTACGGCCACACTTTCTGCTCTTTCATTAAGCTTCTTCCTCTACTTCCTTTTTCAGCGAGACAAGGGAAACAGTGTTCTTCTGGGCGAGCTTAAGAGTAACGATAGTTCGCCCTGCGGTTCAACTTTCACAAACATGATTTACTGTTCAACATCACTGCACATTATTGTGAACGTGCGAGCCTTTTATCCCCTTCAGCCATCACAACAAGCAAAACCGGAAAGATTAGTAATGATCGTCTGCATCTGATTTCCTCAATACTAAACAAAGAAAAAGATCCGACAATGATGAACAAATTACCCCATTTACAGCTAAATTCACAGACGGCAAATTCTTTAAGTTGTGTTGCAAACATTTTTACCCAAATGTTTTCATACAGTTTAATGTATCGCCATTAGGGTTTCTGAGTCATTTAAATCTCAAAACTAGCGAGTTTTCAAGACATTCGCTGTGCCAGTGTCATCAGCTGAACGGTTTATTTGAAGGGCTTAAAGCAGCAAAACCTTTCTTTCGTCTAACTAAAGCTGATGCCGAAACCAGGCGTGGTAAACCAGATTTTCAGATGCCTAAAACTGACAAAACACTCACTTTTTAAAAATCCAGATTAAGATACAATATGCCATTTCAAAATGTAATTTTAGCCCTAAAATGTGGCAGTTGCTCTTTTTTTTTTTTTTTTTGCTGCTTTGGAGGATCGAGGTTTGTTCCTGAGGTTTCTCGTGTCACTTGAAAGAGTAATGGTTCCTACTGGGTTGTTTGGGGGTTGACAGATTGCTGCAGCAAGGTAAAGCACTGAGCCTAATGTTAACATGCTTATGACTGATAGCTCTAATAATAGCTTAGTGGGTAAGAATTAATAACCAAGTGGCTGAGAAAATGGATTACAGGAACGTGACAGACTGAGATTATTCTGCCGGCTATGATTAGCTGGTCTTAGCATGTTTACTAACTGTAACAGTATTTTCTATTTCACTCAGTTATCACCTGTGTTCATCTGTACTTATGAAATCTAGACACCTGATGAACACACTTTACATTAAAAAGCACATGCCTGTACAAAAACAAAAAAACATGCTGCTTTTGATATCTTGAAAACTAAAATAGTCAGGAAGTTAATTTTAAAATGTCACCCTGCAATATCAATACAGGGTTACACAAACACATCTCCCCCTCCATGCCTACTTCACACAGAGAAACCATATGTGAACGCAACACAGCAACACACAGGGTCTCCATCTGGTGAGTGTGACACTGTGGACGTCCCAGCAAAGCCCAGAGCAGCCCCCTTTTAGACGCTATAAATAGAGAGCGTCGTGTGCAGTTCACACCTCCCTGCTCCCTTTCTGTCAAACTGAGCTTTGTTGATGCTTTCTGACAAGGAAGCGGCATCTAATGAGTTGAAATCTGAAGTTAACCTCCTGTTCCTGAATTGCAAAGATTAGAATGAGTCAGAGTCTGAGATCTTAAAAGACAAAAGAGGAAGACACCTCATGTGTCTTCCTCTTTTGTCATCATGCCAGATGTAACTGTAACAAGATGACAAAAAATAAAATAAAAAAATCCTCAGATGCTTCAGGATTGTACTTGGTCCGTCCAAATATGGCGAAAACAAAAAACAAAAATACTCTGCATAATTTGAATGCTCTATCTCCATTCTTAGACATGGTGGTGGCAGTATCATGTGGTTCATTGGAATTGACATGGAAGATGTTAATTTTACAAATCCAGTAAAATGTATAAAAAAAACCTGGTTGTAATATGAGAGTGAAACGTCCATGAGTCTGAATTGAATTTACTACAATAATCTAATATATAAAAAAAATAAATAAATCTTGCTACAATAGTCAACATTTTGACAGTACACAGCTTTATTTATGTTTCAAACAGGCCTCTTTTCCTTATTTGTGCCAACACATGCAATACATGCAAGGGTAGCTTAGACACCCTTGCATGTATCTAAGCTACCCCTATTTAGATCCATGCATGGGCTAACATGCATGTCCACAAACTCACCCTTCTGACCTGCATGTGGCTGGTAGGAAAGTGCGATTCACAAATTTAATTAGTCAGAATATCTTGTCACGCGCCGCCTTACACCTGACAAACACACAAGGCAGCAGTGACAGCTGCTAGTTTTTCACAGGGTGCTGCATAAGAAAGAGTGAAGTGGAGCACGTATGACAGCAAGCTGACTGGGTCCTTTGGTAATTGGCAGTTTGAGCTGCATCAATTATGTGTGTGTGCGTGTGTGTGTGTGTGTGTGTGTGTGTGTGTGTGTGTGTGCGCGCATCTCATCCAGCTGCAAATAGTCTCCTGGATAAAGAAAGCTGCAGATACATTAAACACTATCAATGACCACAGACGTAGTAATAAATACTGTGTCAAACATTTGGCTAATAATTATAACTTTGGTCAATTAATTAGAGTATATTTGATTTAAGGTACAACAGATAAAAGACAGATAAGCCCCGAGTCTGTCATAAAAGCCAACGCGCTGAACCTGGTGGTGCTTTAAATAATAACCGCCTGTTTTATCTCAGTGAAAGCAGAACAATATCCGGCGCTGGCAGACATAAAGGGCTCGGCTGACCTTTACATGTGACTGACAGTTCAAACACAAAGACCAACGCGTTCACCACACACACACGAAGCGTAATTTCAGCAGACACTCATGACACTCCTAATGTAAACGGTGTGGCCCCACAACTCATCTTGCTACTGTGGCGACGTCTACACAGCAGAGAGAGAGAAAAAAAAAATAATAATCTTTTTGTAGAAGTTGAAGTAGTTTTTGTTTTATTTATTTGTGGTTTAGTTTTGGATTTTAAAAAAATCTTCCAGTACCAGTGTTAAGTTTTTGGGGTTTTTTTTGTTTTTTTTTTAATAAAAAATAAAGTTTAATGATATTTAAGAGTGCTTGAAAATGGTTTCAAAACAACATTATTATTTATTGTAGTAATTGCGTGGGCAATTTATCATCCAGATCCAGATGCTACAGCTGTAGGGTTGTTTTTTCTTCATAGACCTTTGAGATTTTGTTGGAGAAAACTGAAAACGACACACCAGTGGGTCTTTGTACAGTATAATGATCTACAGTAGCAGAAGTTGTAATAAATCCTCCTTTGTGACCATCTCAGTCACAATACTGTAGAAAAACTGTGGAACAGAAACTGTCAGTGATCCCTCTACCTATGCGCGTTACTGCGAATCGCAACTTTTTCAAAACGAGAAAAAATAAATACAGTATTTTTTTCAATTCTTTTGCAGTAAAATAAAACATGATCATTTTAAGTATTTTTTACACGTTTTTGTCAAGGGTGTCAAATCACGTGTCTTCCTCTCCATCTTCTGGGTTTCGTTCCCTCTCTTTCACAGCATAAAATTAGATCCTAGAGACCATAATCGTGTTGTTGTCGGTGATAACAAGCGTCTTAGGTGAGCACACGCTTGTGTGTCATCCTTTCACGCCAGCTGGGACACATCTGTCTTCAGAAGTTCATCACAGGGCGCTAAACGCATCCCTCTTCTTCCTGCCACCCCGTTTGTTCCCTTCGTTCTCCTCGTGGCCCTCCTTCCATCCCACTCCAGCGATCCTGGAAATCGCGTGTTGACAGGAAATCAAACAGGATATGACAGGCTGATTGGAGGCCTAACTTCTTGCTCCGAGCGAAAAGAGATGATGAGATGCTGTCTTGTCCGTAATCGTTTTCGCTGAAGGGCAGAAGCTGTGCCATTTCCAGGAGTTTAAAATGTGTGAAAACAGTTAAGGGGAGGGTGTTTTTAATGAATTAATTGCAATATGCAAAGCAAATGCTGTGTGTTGCAACACAGTTTGACCTGATTTTATCCAGTTAGAGAGGCGGCGGCGGTCTGGTTATAAAAGCGACCAAGGCAGATGCTGACCCTGGCACAGAATCAAACACAAATGAACACAGGGCTTTTAGCTGTTAGCTTTGGGTGAAGGAATGAGCTAAATGTGGTTTTAAAAGGCCGGCTTATCGACTCGCAGCATGGTGGAGGTTATTACACAGAGGGGGATGAGTGCAGGACGGACGACGCTCCTGATAGCTGATAAGCAACCGAACAAAGAGGCAATCATACAGGGTTGTTGTGTGGCTGTTGCTGTCTAGTGACCAGATGTAGAAGCTACAATTGTAAGCAGGCTAAATATAAAGTACAAAAAGAAAAAACATAAGAGTCAAAAAAGACAAGAAGATAACTACACGGTTTGTGGAAAGTTATAGTCAAATGGAAAATATAAAGTAAGAAACCTGCTAAAACAAGAGACATTTTGGTTGTATCTTTTTTTTCTGAAGGGGTGAGCCAGTTTTATAAACGAAAACACACATTCAGTGTTGCACCACTAGGGAGTTAAACCCAGAAATCTGCTCTCACTTGTTCCACATAAAGGGTGTTGGGTCATTTTCTGATTCTGTTGCAATATTTTTTTTTCTGCGGCGAAGGCTCTGGCAGAGATTAAGACCCCTGAGAGGAAGACACAGAAATGCCCGTATGCGAGCGCTCCCACTCAGCCACTTGGACTCGCTCCACTGCTCCCATCAAATCAGTGCTGGGACCAACTATGTGGTGGCTATTAATTTTTGACCTCAGTGTGACAGACGAACACAAAACTGCATTACTGAACCTCCAGAAAAGTGCAGGGGAAACCCCTGGAGTGCCCAAAGAAAGCTCGGGGAGGGAAAGTACCACCAAACACTCATAAATCCTGGGAGAAGCCGACCTGTCTGCGCTTAATGATCAATTCACTCTACAGTCAGATACCTTTTTTACTATTTGGCAAGGTTAGAATAAGAAGCTAAAAGTTAGGAATGTTATTTAAGCCACTTGGGGTTGACACGAAAAATTTAAATGTTTTTTAGCCGCTTTTTAGAGATCAACCTAGCATGGCCAGTTGGAGTTCGCTGGATTTCACCGTAGACATTTTTGCATGTGTGTTACACTCTGGAAACGTTAGTCAAAGGAACTCAGAGAGCGAGGAAACCCTTTTAGTAAATAGCCACTGTGGAAAAAGTACAGACTAAATTCTCATACTCATCTAAATAGAAATGATGCAGCTACATTCCTTTAGCATGCTAATTACATTTAGCTTTACAACTCTGACAACAACTTACAATGTTGCTGAGCTAAGGCTAATAAGTGCATTTTTAGCCAACCTAGAAGCTTGTATAAAATATATACAAGGTTTTTTTTTTTTTAGTTAATCTTTATTTATCCAGTTATGCCCTTCAAGACCAGATATCTCTTTTGTAGGTGAGACCCGGCCAAGACAACATCAGCTTCCTTAAAAAGCTGCCAAGATATTCCCATATTTTTAAAATCTCTCAGCGTAACAAGGGCATGAAGTTGAAGCTCAGATTGTAAATTGTTCCAAACACGAGGTACAGAAAACCTAAAAGCTTTCTGGTCCAGGTCAGTTTGTACTTTTGGGAACAGCAAAGATTGTAAAACATCCATAGATCTAAGCTTGTAACTCCCATGTTTCCTTATTAAGTGACAAGACAGATAAGAAGCAGTAGCACCCAGAATAGTTTCATAAATAAATGCATACCAATAACTGAGCCATCGAATATATAAAGATGTCCAGTTAGCTTTAGAGTACAGCAACCATATTTGCTCCCCTGAGGTTTTTTTTGTTTGTTTGTTTGTTTCATGAAGTTAAGTCAACTTCACAGTTGGGTGGACCCAATCTTTTAACTGTAATCACACAAGGTGCACGTCCAGAGCCTGCTAGGCTGCTGGGGATGTTTGTGCTAATTATGAGAAGGTCTATTTGAAGGAGCAATGGAAGCTATTTGTAAAACAGGCCATGGGGACATTTCATATCCGCCTCATATAATTAATGGGCAGTTGACTCATCAGTTTTCTTGAAGCCCCGCTTATTTCATTTCCACCCGTGCAATAATGCACGACTATGCCTTCCCGCTGGATTTAGAAAAACTGAAATCTTTTTTCAGACAGTGAAACTTCTCATTGGCTACAGATGGACGAGTGAATGAACTGTAACAGGGCTGGCTGGTCATTTAACCACTGATGGTTAGGCTCTGTGACCCGATTCCCTTCAGTGTCCGGGTTTTCCCCCTGATGACCCAAGACATTCTGTAAAAAAAAAAAAAAAAAAAAAAAAAAA
>NW_006800309.1:534882-560641 GCF_000485575.1 Poecilia formosa | reverse complement strand
GAAGAGGACAAACCCTCAGTAAGCTGACCTTGACAATCGACCACTTTCAAAGGATTTGCTTTTCAGCATCACGCACAGGCCAGGTACGGCCAGGTACGGCAAACTATACAGCTTCAAGAGGCATGAAATGTTTTTGAAGTTCAGCCCAGATGAGTTAAAAGCAAATCCACTGAGCGCTTGTTTGCCAACTCCACAGAACCTGTTACTCTTTTTTCTTCGTCTCAAAGAGGAATACACACTGAGAGTGGTGTTTTGTTTTTATTTTTAGGACCATTTTACGTTTAAAGACATATATTAACATGCTGATTCTTCTTGTAACAGCTCTGTCCAGTTTATGTTTATTAAGCACTGACCTGGCATGGGGGTAAACTTTAACAATTCTGATTTAAATAATTTCAAAACATGTTTTCTTAATTGCAAAGTTATTTTACAAAGTTCTCGCAAAATAATATATAAATCAAACAAATGCTATGTCAAATTATATGTAAAATTTGAGCATTTCTACGACTATGTTGAAAACAGATGGGTGAAATCTCCACATACTTACTAGATATTGTTCTAATGTGTATCTTGGATGCTCAACAATCAATGCTAACTTACAATAGCTGTTTTAGCTAAAGGAGCACTCACGTTTCCAAATTCGCCATTTTTACAAACTTATTCACAATATATTTCGAGTAGATGGTTTATTTTGGAAGAGAAATCTGAGAGAGAAATTGCTTCAAGTTTGAAATATGAGCTCACTTCTAGCCGCAGACTGGGCCAATAAAATGATAGTTAGGATCTGTCCACTGATCTGCTCTGTCCTTGAATCAAGCATAGTCATTTTTATCAACACTTGTAATGCAGAAAAATTCAACATAACATAATATATACATCTCCTTCCTGCAGTGCTTTATCGGTGTGGTCATGTTTTCCTGGTGAAAATGCGATCTCTGCAATGTTCCTTGGATGTCCTCTAGAGCAAAAAGGACAATCATAAATCGTCTTTACTGTAGGATTACAGTCATCCAGTCCACTGAGCATGTCAGCCCTCTCACACCAACCAAACCCGTATGATATTAAGTACCTAAATTCTCATTTTACAACCCACTTTCTGATACCTCAGCTACTTCACCTTTATTGCTGTTCTCTAGTCTTCACACTTTTTATAAGTGCTTGAATTTCATGCCTCTAGAATTTCCAAATCTTACTTGTCGGACCTCCAGCTGAAAAAAGAAAAGAAAAAAATGTCTTTTTGGGTTCAGTTTATTTCACTTTGTCCAGTATTTCAGCAAGCAGGAGTTTAAAGGTATCCCAAAGAAGTAAAATAAATAAAAACAGTTCATTGCCAGGAGAGTAGAACGTCTTTAACGTAGCATTAGCGTCAAGTAGCGTTTGGGAATAATGCTGCTTGATGCTTCCAACACAACATGAATAACTTTGGCTCCTCTTTTCTTTGTTCCCTCTTTAGCCTATGTCTAAGAAGGCATGTGCAGCAATGCAACATTTTTCGGCAGAAATGCAACATCATCCTGAGTGAACTTTAAAATGTGCTAAAAAGTTTAAACAATTTAAAGTAGCACACATAACGAGTTCTTGTCCTATGAAATCTTAAAGAAATAAAACACCGTAATATTTCTAGAGCAAAGTCTCTCCTGTGAAGTGCTATCCGATTGCTGGATATCTGGAGAAATAATTGTAAGAATATGAAGAAGGTGTGTGCTTTAAAAACTCCATGTCTGTGAAAACTTTACCAGTGAAAAGACTAAAAATGGGAGGACTTGCACTGATTACATGATTTAAAAACCTGGAATATTTACTCTATTTATTAAAACAGGGTCAAAAATGTTGAACTCTTGCTAAAATGCACATAACTGTGTGAGAGAGGAACTTTTTTAAACTACCTATAAAACAGGAGGCTTATTAAGACCCACTGTACTGTGGAAAAAACTACAAAAAGTCAGTAAATCTCAAAAATTCAAAGATGTAAATATAAACTCAGACAGTATTTTTCACAGAAAAATTCACTGAACACGAAACCGTCCCCAAAGCAGACTGAAACCACGAGACATGAAGTTCAGTCTAAACCTGAAGCAGGAACATGCTATGAAACCAGGACCATGAAGATTAAATTCTCGGCCACTGTTCCTGAAATGATTTATTTCAGTAAGGATCTAAACATCATTTCCTGCAGCAGAGCGAGGTCATACAAGAAAACAGTTCACTCTTTCTTCTTTTCATCAGTTCCTCTCCTCCACAGCTAAATACCAACACGGCCACATTTCTCTTTAGGCACAGCAAAGCATTCACATAATATCGTTCTCTTCTCTCCTCTGGCCAGCTCCAGATACCCACAGCTCCTTTCTGCCCCATTAACCAACCAGTGACTGTTTCTGATCCGGGTGACTGGATGAGACTCCCCAACATGCCACAAGTGAACGACATCTCATATATCATTATCGGCGGCGTTGTTTGTCATCTTTAAAATATAACTGGATGTAAAATTACAGGAGTCAAACTTACGAGACATATACAGAGAGTGAGAGCGTAGCTGAAAAACTGTTTCACATGTGCAGCTTTTGTAGCAGAGGAAATCCTGACTGTGCCACAGATTAAATCATTTCCACGATGAGCTCACACAGCAACAAGTCCATCACTATAGCAACAATACAAACAATCTTCTGATGATAATTTGCTGAAAAAGATTTATTTTTTTTTCCTCTTCATTTAAATCCAGCCCTTCTCTTTCCTTGTCATTAACCACTCCTGTTTAAAAATCTAAATTCTCTTTCTGGTTTTGTGAAAGACTGCATGCTGCTGTTTTCTTCAGGCATGTTTCCTCTCGTTTGTCATTCTCATGCATTTGCTTTGTAGCTGCTGCCGTTTAATTTGTCATAATTTGTTTAATTATGATTTGGGATGCATTTTGAAGGAGCATCACTTTAAAAAAAAGTTTGAAATAATCTCTGAAAACTAAAGCTTTCTCCACTCAGGCATTCTAGGATTGTTCAAGGAATAAAGCACATAAAAAATAGAAATTTTAAAATATAAGACATGGATGGATGGTTGATGGAAATATCCCCAACTTTTATCAGATTTTTATTAATCTCATAAAGTGCAGAGAAGTGCATTTACGGATGCATTCATAGTTCAACGTGCTGCATAGGAAACAAACTGATTTGGTCGATTTTATTTATTTATTCACAAAACCTTCCACAATTGTTGCTCTAAAATAAAGCAGCAACATCAAATTACTCTTTCTCATTGTGTGGCACCTTTGCAAAAATTCCCTGACAGGACACGCATTTGCTTTGTCTCCTTTGAAGGACCACATTTTTTTATTTTTCATTTTTTGCAAAACAGCAAAAGCTGACGCTTCTTAAATTTCAAACAGTGAGTCTGCCAACCAGACATAAACACAAGTGCAGCACATTGCTCTGTCTGTGCAGAGCAGCACACAAACACAAGCAGAGTAACCATGGCAACCACAGTCCAGCCAGACTATAGCATCAGCGGGAGGTGCCAGCTACTCATTTTCCACGTCTCCATTTCCACATCATAACAACGGCCGGCAGCGTGCTGATGATGTCACCCCGCCTCGCCGTGTGGCCGGGCGAAAAGCAGGGGGGAGGAGGGGAGGCAGGGGGAGAGGACGAAAAGGAGGAGAAGAAAAAATAAAAATGAAATGATAGAGGAGAACAGAGAAAAGAGGAAGGGGGGGGAGGACAAAGAAAAGAGATGGAGAGCATAAAGGATCTTTCCAAACACAAAAGACAAACACAGACGCGTGTTTTCACAAAGAACCTGCACCTGCAGCCTCATGGTAATCTCCCCACTGCGGCTTGCGTGGAGCCGAGCGCGGCCGCAGCACGACTTCTACACCCAGCAGAGCTCATACTTTTAATGCATCAACAATAAACTCCAGCATCCATCAGCCATTATAAGCAATAAACCATTAGCAATAAACACCAGCAGCGACAATGCACCCTTCTCTGGGGGGAAACTGGCAAAGATCTGCGACCGGTTTTATTGCATCTTGATGTAAGTCGGGTTCTGTCTTAGTGCGCTTGTTCTGCCTCCTGAGTTATAAGCGGTCAGAGTGATTGAGTGCGTGACGACGTCTTCATTTGCAGATTTTTCATTTTCAACCCAAAGAAGCGTTTCCTCATGCTTGTCAAGATGAAACTATATTTTGACTCCAAGAAGAATTACATCCCCCATTATTTGTTTTTTTGAATTAAAAATCAAACCAGACTCCTCCCCGTGAGTGGTGGCAAAATAATCTACGGTCTTTGTTCATTGCTGTTTATTGCAGCCGTTTTAAGTTTATTTCTTGTTCAGACTGCATACCTCGACAAAGATGATGAACACCAATCGCCTTGTTAGAGTGGAATGCCTTTTTGAAATTCCCATAAAGATCAGCAGCTAAGAGAAACATGTCCAGTCATATTTTTAGACCCTGACAACTAAATAAAAGCCCTTTGATATTCTGATCAGGTTTAGGATAAAGCAGAAATTACAGCAGAGCAGGTGACACTTTTTTACTCCTGGTCTAATTCACAAAACTTACTTATTGTGCTTAACACCCAAACAAAGAACCTGTTTTATGGAAGCAGCGCTACATTTTTGTACATAAGTCAGGAACAGTGTGCAGCTAGGAAAATTACCAATAATGATGGTGACTTTCAAACTCTCCAGCAAATATTTGATAAAACTGCTTATTTCATCTTAATAAACTTTAAATCTTTCCAGTGATGAAACTCCTAACTTGAGTTAGAGTTTAACATTTGATCAACTTTTATCTTCTCAGAATTTTTATCAATACTATATACTGCACTGACATTTAAAATGTGTTCAACAGTAAATCAAAAAGCAGAATTTTAAGAAGTTCAATACTATTGTTACATGGTACCTATGTTATCTTTGCAATAAGAAATATAATCTCCTTGATTACTAGAAGAATTACAAGCACAGATTTATTCAAACAGAGCAGCATTAGAGTTCAGAAAAATTATGGAGAAATGCTAATTTATAAGCATAAAGGCCCCAAGAATACAACAGATTCCGCTTTCTCAGAAAATAAATCTCCCTACGAACTTAAATCAGAAGCTTTGACTACGCTGTTACAGTGGAGAGGCACTCTGCACTGTAAAAATGTAAGTGTCTTTATTGATTTGGCTTTGGGCGCATTCAGCCTGTTCCACTTAGTTTATCTCCAACCCTCCTCAAACCAACACACAGACTAAACAGCTACTGAGGAAAACGATGCATAAAAATTATCCCCCAACTTCTGTCCTAAGAGTTACAATTTAAAAGATTAAAAAAAAAAACATGATTAATTGTTTCACAGCAGCAGAAACTGAGAAGAGACATTCTCACTGGTGATTGGCTGCGTAAGAAACAAAAACTCCAAGCCTTTTTCTGACGAGCGAATGCACCATCAATCCTACCCTCATAACACTCTTCAGTGTGAAAGCTATTACTAAGGGAAGAATGCTGATCTGCTTTCACAGATATGGACCCTTAGAAATATCACTTTTTCTTAGACGAGATGTTAGCATCCTGATATTAGACTAAGCTAAAAAAAAAAAAAGAAAAAAAAAACATTTTTATTCCTGCAGACTCAAACTGTTCATGCTGTAAATATATATATTTTAAAGTGAATCATTTTTGCTGCTCCTTTTGCCAAATCAATTAGAAAAATTAGCCATTCAATTTGTGATCAGTGCACCTCTACTAGAAGGACACCACACTTTCCCTTTATACAAATATATTTGTGTATGTCAGGCTCTGACATGTTGGAAACAAGACAGATAAAAGGACCTGAAACCACAGAAGAAGAGCAGAGCTCTCACTGCGCCGAAACGTCCAGCTGCAGTCTTTCTTCTCAGCTCCTACTGTGAGTTTTATGCTTGTTCTGTTTTCCTGAAACGTTTTGTCGCCTGTTGACTGGATGCTTCATGCACATTCTCACCAGCACCGTCTTGAGTGATGCGACGCACCGATAATCATCTACACCCACAATAACAAGGTGAATCTCCATGACACACAAGAAGGAAATGTGACTCCAGTCGCATTATTGGATACTGCAATGATTTAATCCATTTTGACAAATGTATCTATTGTTGGTAAAAGGTGAAGGTTACATTTTACTAACACTGACTACTCCTGCAGACAGGCTTGGAAAATAACATTTAAATCATGAGCTCAGAGCAGCTGCAGATTATAGCAAGAGTGAAGACATATTTAAAGGGACAGCACGTGTAATTCAGATCAAAGAAAGGGGGAAAAAGTGCGAACTGTGATTTCAGCGCTTCAGGTTGAACCTATGAAGTCCATTAAAAGCAAAATCCATCATCCCACCAACATGTGGCGCAGTAATCCTCTTTGTTGTTAGTGTCTCTCTCCACCCACGATGATTCCCCGCAGACCCCGGCGTCTCCCCACAGGTGAGATAATCAGCACTTGAGTTTGCTTTTAAAAGCTGTAAACCTCTGAAAGGCTGAGAGTGAAAGTTGCTTCCCCTCCCATCTCCTCCATCTGCTCATTTCTCCCCCATCCTGTCCATAATCATCTCGCTCACTGGCCGACTGCGTGGAGCGCATTACTGCATTTATCCCTCTGGTTTCATACCCACTTAATTCCATCTCACTTTCACCCTGTTGCTATTTATAGCACCTGTACGTTTTGACGTCATGAAACATTCAGTGGACGATTCTTAATGGTGATATGAAGTGTTAGCTTTCCACAATACAGAACTTTTTTTTTGATGTTGCCCAAAAAACTTTTGGTTGTTTTGGTCTCATAAATGTCACTTTTGGTGGACGGCTGTGCCTCTTCCGTTTAACTAACTCTGCACTGAACACTACAAACCTCCTCATGGAGCCGATTATTGTTTATTGTTCTCCAATAAACCTCAGAGGGCTTCACAGAATAGCTAGAATTATACTGAGCTCTAATTACAGGACATACAGACAGACTGATCGTTATTTATTGGACTTTGTAGGCAGTTGCACTGGTTTTGTTTAGGTATTTCAGAATAGCCTATTTCAGAATATGCTAAATAGATAAAGATAAAGATTTAAAACTTTTATTTGTGAACAAAACAAAACAAAAAAACAACAACTATAGTTTTCCTTCAGATTCATATTTATTCACTACTTTGTGTGTTGGCCTGTTAAACAAAATCCTCCCCAAAAATTGGAGTTGTAAAGTGACAAAATATATAAATATACTGATAGCAACCTAATAATGTTAACAGTTAAGTTGATCAATTCAGATGTTGCTCAAGACAAAAGACTCGTTGCCTTTGACTGTGCCTTTCAGGCTGGCATTTAAAAAAAAAAAAAAAAACGCAGCAGCTGCAGAGGAAATTATACCTGACATTTGCTAACATTTGTGCCAGTGTTGCTCGAAGCCCACTTTATGACACCTACAAATCTATTCTGTGACAATGAAAACCTCTTCTTCTTTTTCTTCTTCTTCTTCTTCTTTGAATTTGGCAATAATTTAGGCTTAATTAATTTCTTTCAAGGAAAATTTAACAGAACAAAATGGTCCTTTATATACAGTCAAGGTAACATAATAAAGAAATGTCTTTTAAGCTTGTCAAAAGGTGAAGCAGCATCTCGCCAAGAATCATTTTCTGGAAGTGCATTAGCGTTCGCACAAAGCGGGCTGCAGAAAAAGGTGAGCACTTACTGAAAGCTCGGTAGCTGCTTTTAATGGCACTCACACCAGTCAGGGAAACTCGTCAGAGAACAATGTGTTTCCACGCTTTAAGTACATCTCTTTTAAGCTGAGCAGAAAAAAAGTCTGAACTTCTTCCCACAGATCTGACAAACTCATCTTTTAAATAAACTTATTTACGGATATGAACAAGCAAAACAAACAAAATATGTTTCCCTTTAATTTTGTGGATGGACAGAATAAAAAAAAAAAAATAAAAGAGCTGCTTGGTGTTCCCCACCATCTGATCTAACCGCAGGGCTCCCATCACTGAAAGGTGTCAATACATCCAGACTTCCATCCTCCCTCCGTTCCTCTTATTTGTGCCCTCTGGTTGTCTCGTCTTGTCTTTCTCTCTCGTGTTCTCGCTGTTATTACGACCCAATCGTTGCTCAGCGCCTCCATCAGTGATTTGACCAGTTTTCGGCACAGGGTGTCTCAGGCAGGTTCACGTTACAGCTAGTCAGGCATGAAATTACCCCTGTTACCCCTCTTCCCCCCATGGGGCCATTAATGATTCTACACCAGAATAAGACTGTAGAAAAAAGAAAAAAAAGACAGACAGGAGACAAGATTTGAGTTTAGGAAAGCTAAACACTGCTAATGGTTTTGTAGGAGACGATGAGGCACAAATTGCTTGCTGATATTTTTGTCCGCAGTGCAGGAGGTGAAGGCAAAGGAGAGACGGACATCCATAATACCCGACTGATGAGAAAAACGAAGCTTTTGAGTAACGATGAAATAAAAATGAAAAGAATCTTATATTATGACTAAAAAAGGACTCCGGAGTTCCTTTATTGACAGTGGAAAAAAATAGGTGTTTGTACACAAGAACCTTAAAATGTCGTGCAGTGCAGACGTTTTTTATATGAACTGGAATAAAAAAAAAATCTGTTATTGTGAGCATTTTATTTTTGATGTGACCTTGTGATTAATTACCATATCCAGAACTGTTTAAATGTAGTTATTTGGTTATATTGCTGTTGAATCCGGTTTTCTTATTCATGTTTTGTTTTCTTTTTTAGAAAATCTGTTTTCAGTCACTTCAGCTAGTTTGTCTTCGTACCAGTTCCTCTGATTGTTCTGTTCAGATTTCTTTTGTTGTGTTTTTTTTTTGGTTTTTTTTTGTTTTTTTTGCTCCCTCTGGAGCTGACCTGTTTTATTACCTGGAGTATTTCTTTGTTTCTTTATTTTGTGAAGGCCCAGCTCCCTCCCTCCTGCAGTGTCTTGCCCCCTCACTGCCTGGTAGATTGTTAAAGTTGTTGCTCCACCTGAGACTTCTCAGATCCTCTCTGACTCGCTGAGCTACACTTGTCCAGCGTGGGTCCAGCAAGTAATTGCAATAAATTGTTCATAAAATTACAGCTCTTTTTTTTTCCATTCTCATCCCCGCCTAGGTTAATGTTTCCTTGTTAAATGAAATGGAGAGGAGATCCTTCTCTTTTTGTTACCGAATATATGGGACAGAATTCCAGTCTAGAATCAAAAGCTTTGGAAAAATACACAAAATGTTTGACATTGCTGCCAAATACTGAAGAAACAAACTCTGCACAAAAAGCGAAAAAGTCTATTGGTATTATTTTTTGGTCTATCATTGATCTTGAGAGGCTTAATTCAACTTTAATTAAAAACACTTTTCAAGCTGGAGGCAACCAAAGATTGCTTTACGGACAAAAATCCCAGGGATTGAATATGTGTAATAATAAAGTAACATTATCAAAGCATAAAAAAGAAGATAGAAAAGACAGAACAGACAAGTTCAACACTAATACAAAAGCACCCAAATTAAATCCATATCAAAGCATTAAGAGTGTGCCTCAATAAAAAAGGAAAGAGTAGACTTTGATAGACATTTTGCCAAGTGAAAATGATCCTAGCTGACCTAGAAAAGGAAAAGTTTTGTCTGATTCAAAATTAGAGAGCGCTGGAAAAATAGTATGTCCTTTTACGAGGAAAAAGTGCATGTTTACATTTGGGTCTTCACACCAATAATTGGATTATTTAGCCTCAATTAATGTGCAGAATATTGTGCAGAAGACAGCAGTGAAATTCAGTGTTTGTTCCATCTTATTAACAGGAAAACTTACTGGAACTGTGACAAAGTATTATAAATGATCAGTTAAATAAACACAGATTTAAATGTATCTCTGATTAATGTTGCCAGTTTTTACATACAAACTAGCAACACAGTCACATCCACAGTCTGTTTTCTTTGCTGAACCTCACATGATGGTCAGATTGATGAGGCACGATAAGAACGTTTTACCTTCCAGCCAGATGGCAACATGCAGCATTCAGTAAATTTCTGCATGCCTTGTTTGCTATAAAGCCAGGAGCAGAGACGCGCGGCTCGCCTTGTGCTGCTCTGGTTCTTTTTGTGCACTTTTCTCTGCAAGGCCTCAATATTCCTAACCGACTTTCTACTCATCTGCATTACGGTATTTGTGAAAAGTCTCTCGCTTCTTATGCACACGTGTGTTTGTGTGCATGTGCAACTGCCATCTGTCCCGGTTGGTACCCGTGAGGCTGGGATCGACCCAGAAAACCCCTCCTGGTATGATTCCACTTGTCTTCCCCCGGTTTCCCTCCGGTTTTCTCCCCTGTTTCTTTCGAAACATTCAATCTCTTTTGTGCTTCTTCTTCTTCTCTCCTATTTTCAGAATTCACACAATTTCTCCCTTTGGGCTTTAACTCCTCTTAAGTTTTACTTCGTGATGTTCACCGTGTCTTTAAAACCTTTCTGTTATACTTTTATTTGCATTCCTATTGGTCATCCACAATTTACGAGGTCAGTGTATATTTTTCTTCCTGCCTGCATCTCATCCATTCTGTCTCAGTCTTTCTAAGTTGTTCTTTTGCAGGTTTGTTACAACTTACAGTTTAAATCATCATTTTTGACACATTTCCAGCAACCTATCACCATCACTTAATGCGTCTCACTTTCTTTCCCTCCAGCTTTAAAACGGTGACTGCCTCTTCTAACAAGCACAGTTGGTTTTAATGTCCCCCATGTCCCTCTTCTAAGACTCTCCTCACTCTAATCAATCAATGCGACCCAGATAAAGCCGAGTTTAAACTCGGACCACTTTGATGCTCTGACCCATTTTCTCCAAACTTGTGTCTGTGTAGTAAACACTGCTTTCACTTCCTCCCAGTGCTGTCAGATGGAGCTCCATGACGTGTTTGGTGCTTTGGATTAAGTACAGACAGGCCCGCTCGGGGTGAAATGGAGGTGCATCAACAGAATAAAGGTTTACTAGTCTTTGTTATGGACTTGCAAAAGATTCAGGCCCCATGTTGTCTTGTTTCCAACACCACATTTGTGATCCTTAATTTCGTACAAGCTGGGGTTAACTCAGTTATTAGCAAGTCTCTTCGCTTAGCTTCCAATGAAGCCAATTTGTCCTTTAATCCACATGAGGTAACATTTTAAAGTCACTATACACAACTAACAGCTCACAGTAGTTCTGGGATTTGTTACAACAAGAAATATATCCTAAATTCTCTCTGGCTTCACATTTAGTGAAGGCTAATCATCTGGGACAACATTTTTTGTTTTTGTTTTTTTGCTTGGAAAACATTTTGAGCAAAGTCTGAACTTCAGCTTAGACCTTGAAAATTGTCTTCCTCATTCTGAGGTTCAGTGTAATGAAGGTCTTCATTACTTGGTGGCACAACACTTAAAATGTGTTAAATGATAAAAGAAATGCATGATTCAATCTGTTTGATTTCAATCAAACAGATTGAAATGTTTATTTATTGTGTGTTTTCAGTGGCATCTCAGCTGGAACTGATCATGTCCTGTTAAAATACAACAAAGGAATAAAATAGGTATTGATTGTTAAAATGTTTGAAGGCTTTGTATGGGTGTGGCTTACCTCTCTCTTCCTCTGCAGGGTGTTCAGGCTAAAAGATTCCCTGGGGGCCTGAGCACCTTTTAAAGGTTCCAGAAGAGACCAAAGCAGATGGAAGAGGGGGAGCAGTAGAGCTATACATTTTATATATTTAATGTTGGATTTGTATTTATATGAATAAAAAAGGTCTTTTAGAGATGCTTAGAATGACTAGAATTTGATAATATATATTATTATGAGGATTTAGTTAGTTTGTCAAACCTTGTTTGTGTGTATGTATTTTGTTTTACCCTGTTTGTAAGTGGGTTTGTGAATTGGAACAGTCTGCAACTATAAAAGGCTGCATGTTGGCCATATTGAGGTGTGTGTTGCTGCTGAGACCCTAAGACACTGTAAGCAGGGTTGTTTGTTGTTAAATGTTGGTGAATAAACACCCAGTGGGGTTGCACAGTTTCTCTGCCTCAAGTCTCCTACTTCCTCCAGCCGCTAAGGGCCATCCTAACATTCAGTTTGAGCGTCAGTCATGCGTCTTCGCCATACCTACATGCCTAAGTGTATTGAGTTGCTGTCATGTGTTTTGCTAATTTTCTGTTAGCTTTAACAAGCTTCTGAATGCATGTAGTACCTCAAACATGTCCGACTCCAAATAAGCAAGCATAGCAGCATAAAACGTCATAAAGACTATGAATTTCTGATGCACCCTAAATAATCTCCTTGTATCTGTAGGTTAATGAAGGTTTAAACTTAAAAACTTTCGCCTTTAGCTTCCCATGGCACCTTTATTTTTCACTGCTAAAATAAAGGACATTAATGCGCACAAAGAGACGCAGCCTCACATACACACTATAAAGTCTCCAGCCACCCTCGCCCCACATCCCTCGGCTCCCTGCAAACAAAAGGCAGCGCTTCCTGAAAGTCAGGAACAGCAGGGAACAGCTTCCTTTAGCATTTTGCCAGGACTTAAAGAGAAGGAAGGAGGTATAAAAAAATTTTAAAAAAAAAACACAGAAAGGTACGAAAGAAATGTCTGGAGTGGTTCACTCCTGAGCTGCTGCCTTCAGGTGTAAAGTCGATTTTTAAACCCCGTAAGCCTGAGCAATTACAAGTTTGATTTGTTTTGTTTGTTTGTTTTTTTTCCTCCAAGGACAGCATGAGGTAATATGACGGCAACAGTTTTCGACCAGAAAGCTAATGTACAGTTCCGGTAAATACTGTTCAAGCATAAAAATATCCATGATGTTGTATAGAGTCTGTTGCCTTTTGCTTGCCACCTTGAGCCGATTCATTCTACATCACCGTGTTCAGACATATAGACAAAGAGGAAGGGTCTTGAATGACCTTCAGGAGAAATATTAGCTTCAGAAATCTGCAGAGAGAAACAAAGAGAGAAAGAGAACAGCTGGAGAGAGGAGAGGGGAAGAAAATAAGTCGGGGAACAGCTATAATTTTCCCTCCTCTCACCCGGCACTCATTAAAGTTTTGTTTTTTTTCTAATTTGGGCAGCTATCTCCTCCTCTGTCAGCCTTCCTCTTTACAAACCCCCACATGGTTCAGTCCAGGCGTTTGTGTTTGTTTTTTCTCTTTTACTCTTTCAATGTATAATTGTTGTTCCTTTTCTCTCCATCCTTCTTCATTCTGTGTAATTTCTCAGTTATCCAAGCTGCTTTTCTTCCATCCGTCTTCTTTTAGTGCTTTTTCTGATCTCATTTTTCTCTTTGCAATTTTCCGTTCACTTGATTTAAGGAGAGGTTGCAGGTAAAACAAACAAATGAGAGCTGGCATGCGGCATATTTTTCAAACTATAACTCAAACATATTTCATCTGGTCCTGCTACTTAGTCTGAGTCATCTATTAAAACACATAAGCGACACTGGACAGGGGAAACGGCAGTCCCGGTCACTAGACGGCATTTATAAATCATAAATACTGAATGTCAACAATACAAACCAAGAAGCAGAGCATTTATATCCTAATTAATTCAGCTCAATCTCATTCATTTCAGTAGCATCAGTTCACACCAAAGGACAAGTCAGCTTTCTATACGCGAAGAAAGAAAGAGATTCAATTCAAATCAATACACTGAATCATTCCAAAGTCATCTTACCAGCATGTCTCCTATTTATTTATTTAAATACCAATGCACACCAGCAGACTCTGTGGAAAGTCTTGTGTGTGTTTGCAATACACACAGCAGCCAAAGTAGCACGTACACAATAAAAAGAAGAAGAGGCGTAATGGCGTTGGCTGTAAACAAAACCTGACCTGAAACAAATCAGAGGCAAGCTGACGACGTTACTGTTTTCTCCCTTAACTTTTAACATAAATTCAGTTTGACTTTCTCCATCAATATCATTTTGAATATGCCTCTATTAAGTCCTATCATCTGTTTCCCGCTAACCATCTTTAGAACAAGTCCGTCCCTTATTGCTTCCATCCCTGTGGAACTGAAGTGCATCCATCCCATCATCAAGAGCAACCTTCCCACCTCCAAAGGTCACCCACAGCTGAACGGATCGATGGTTTGGGAGCAGGAAGTGTGGACGAATGAGAAAACAAGAGAGAGATGGAGAGAGAGCGAGAGAGAGAGAGAGAGGAATGAGTGAGTGGTAGCCTTGATGTGACAGAAGTATTGAAGGTGAAGTCCGGCTGGAAGAGGAGACGGACGAGGAAAGGATTTAAGGGGAGAAGAGGGAGGGCGAAAATAAAACTCTTGCATCAGCATTCCTGTACGTCTCTGTTTGAGAGATGGGAGGAGGAGGAGAGGGAGAGAGAATGGGAGATGATAATAAATGGGGAGAAATAAATTAAAAGAACACAGGAGGGGAGCCGTGGGTGAGTGATGGGAGGAAAGAAAAACAGGGGCAGAGAAAATGAGGAGCGGTGAACAATGTCAGCTTAATTGAATTCATTATCGATAATGTATGTTTTACAAGGTATGTGCGTTAAAGGTCAGTGTTCAGAAATGGCTCATGATGGTTTGAGATAGTGTGAAGCCAATCTGGAGCACTGAAACAAAGCACCTAGACTTCATTTCATTACATATGCAGCTACATGTTTGATGGATCTCCACGGAGCCTGAAATCCTGTTTGCATCATGCAACTCCAATCCTCCAACAATCTGAACTGATCCTCAAGAAAGAAGCAGCAGAACCTGCTCCAATCGCAGTCCAGCCCGGCGGAGGAATCCACTTCATGTGGACTCCCTCTCAGAGCTGATTCATCAAAAGCTGCAGGCAGACCTCTTCTTCTTCTTCTTTTTTTTTTAGTCTCTCCAGTTCCAAGTATAACATTCACAGCCTAGAGGTGCAGCTCCATGCGCCTCTGCTTCTTAAAGAATATCGATATCAGTGCAGACTGTGGGCTGCTGCTGCCACATAGTCAATAATTCAGCAGCCAGTCTTACCACTGTGAAGTTTAGGACCTTCATTGTCTGCGTGTTTACATGGTAGTTGTGTTCACGTGGGTCAGAACCGGTCTGCTTACCCTTACTACAATCATCTCTGTGTATCTACTTCAGCTCTCTCTTTATTTCCAAAACATATCTCTGTTGTCTCGCCTTGATTAGTCATAGTTTCTGCTTTGTGCCATGCAAAGTGTTCACACCCTTTGAAGTGTTTCGCCTTTTGTCTCATTGCAACCACAAACCTAACTCCAGTTGTTCTGTGAAAGGTCTCGGAGGTCTGGGAGAAAGTTATTGAGAAATTTAAAGCAGAGTCAGATCACAATACGATGTTTGAAGCTTTAAGCATCACAGAGCTCTGTTCCAGCCATCATCTGAAAATGGAAAGAGGGCGGAGGAACAAATCTACCAACCGTTTGTGGCTTCAACTGAGCTAAACTGGACAGGATCATTAATCAGAGAAGAAGTCCTGATTTTGTGGTTTTGGGACATGACAAACATGTGGAAGAAGAATTAAGAAGTAAACCTTTAGGCCTTATTGTAAAAGACCATGTGTGCCGTGACTCAGCCTGCACAGGTCATCCCCACAGTAAAACAAGATGGGGAAACTTTTCTTCAACAGGGACATGGACCTGCTCAGAGTTCACAGGAACAAAACCTGTTTGAGTCTTCAGACTGGAGCGTAGATTCACCTTCCAGAAAATAGTTACCCTAAACATACAGCCATAAATACAATGGGTGGTTTAGATTTCATAAAAATGTCATGTTAGAATGGCCCAGTCAAAGTCCATGTATAAATAAAATTGAGTATCAGTAGCAGGGCTTGAACAGAGGTACTTTCCATCTAATATGTCTAAGCTATTCACAAATTTCTTTTGAAAACATACAAAAACAAAAAAACTATTTGACTAAAAAATCTCAGATGTTTTGCATGAAACACTTTGAACTATGTGTATTTTTTCTTCTGATTCAGTTATGCAACACCCGTGTTGCTCTGTCACACGAGGTCCCAACAAAATACACCGACATTTGAGGTTTCCGATGAGGAAAAAGATGTGAACGCTTCTTGCAGAGCACGGTAGCTGCACTGTGTGTCCAAATGGTGAAAAACGGATGAGTGAGAATTTCCACTGCAGATGAGCCTGAACACAAACTCTGAATCATCATTTTTCAGGGCAAGGAGGGTGAGAGGCTCCTTCTTAGAAGGGATTTTGGACGTTTGCTCAACAGACAATAAACAGACGTGTGGAATGAAACGGCCTAGTCACACACCGTGAGCTAAGAGCCAGAAAATACTCCAGCAAATCAGTCATTTAGTTAGTCAACAAAAAGACACGACAAGACGAAAATAACCAGAGCACATTGGCTTTGATGAAGCTGCTTAATGTGCATGGATAGCTTTAGATAAGTACTATAGTGAGGACCTAAGGCAATGCAATATCGCATTGCTTTGGTTAGGGATTTAAATGTGAACGCTCTCATAAAATATCTAAAACAGCTTTATTCTGCACAAACTAAATGCTTTTAAAAACAAAGATTAAACCATGACAACTAGTTTTACACATGTTGGTGAAACTCAGCAATAAAAGTAAAAGCATATGGATCCAATTCAGAGTATCAGCTATTTGTCTTGAGAGAAGCACATCAAAAGCAGCCGAAAGGCAAATTAATAACATTTTACAAAGTTCAAAGAAAAAGTACTGGCTTTATGAAATGGAAGGAGGCAAGTTTCTGGAAGCTTTGTCTGTTCACTGTTGGCTGGAGCCTCACTGAAAAATGCTGTTGAATTAGCTTAAGAGTTTGGGCAAAGCACCTCTGGCTTCTTTCCATAATCAATAGAAGATACTAAATTCTGCTAATAAGTGACCGATGCAGTAAGGGTGAGGGGGTGAAAATGTCTGCAATGAAAATATAGTCAAAATTGCCAAAGGTAGATATCAAATGAAGGCATGTGTGTGTTGTACATCCCTCTTGGCTGCCCTACATCCATAAACAAGAAGAAACTTTATGAATGCATTGTGGGAACACACAGTTCACCCAGACAAAAGCAGCCAAACCCAGACCAGCTGCCAGAAACCCAACCATCCAATTCTGACCCACATCGGGGGGCCTCAGCGAGGGCCATCAGGCCAGCACAGATTGTGGAAAAGGGACACTGAGCAGAAAAAAAAAGCATGAGAAAAAGAACATGGCAACAAATTGTCTTCAGTCTGAAAATTTCAGACTGATCAGAAACAAAAGCAGGAAGTCTGGCAGAATAAATCCCATCAAGCGGAGCGTGACATCAATTGGGTTTTGTTCATCTCCACATTGGCCTGCTTCGACATCCAAGTTGCCACTTTAGTTTTCAATGCAGTGTTTTCCTGGACACACTTGGCTAAGTAAAAAACTCCCCCGAGCGATGGCAGCGAGGCAGAGATGAAATGAACACAAGACGCGATCAGAGCCAGAATCCCCTGAGGCTCCGAGACAAAATAGGCACAACAAGCATAGTTTTCAGAGACCTAAGTGAATGGGAGGATAAATCAGGATCCTCCTGAGCTGAGTGTTTAAATAAAATGTTTAGATCAGACCTCAAATAGATGTTGGACTGTAGCCGTATGATGCATCTTAACAGGAAATGTCCTATAAATAGCTCAGCAGCTCAAATCTGTTCTTTATCAAAACACTTGGTGGAGCATCAGATCGCCTGCATGCATATAAACGGGGGTCCATCACAAAACAGCAGTTTTTGTTCTGGACCAGTGGAAACCTTTTAATCTGACCTTGTCCAGCTCCTGCTGCAGGACTTGTTTGGCGACCTCCAGGTCCTGCAGCCGGACTCGGAGCTCTTCGTTCTCCTGCTCCAGCCGACTCCTCTTCTTCTCCACGCTGTCCAGCTGGCTATGGATTCGGATGGAGACATCCTTCGCCACCTGAGGAGAAGGGGAATGAGAAAAAGTTATAGCTAGCTAGTGAGTATAAAAACTGCTTAAAATCTTAAGGAATAGAAAAATAATACACTTTACCTTACTTTAGATTAAGAAAGAAAGACATATCTCTTTGGCAAAATAATTTGTTTTAATAATTACTCTCGAAATGCATTACAAGCAAAATTACAGGAGTGTCAAAAGAGACACTGATCATTCATAAAAATGGGACATTTAATTCACAAGCCATTATTTGACCAGTTAATCTGTCATCAGAGCCAATTCAGGGATTTTTGTCAATTCACTTTAAGACAAAAATACTTTATTAATCTCAAAGGAAAATTAAGCATTGCTCCAGCTCATAGAAATTTCTTGAATGAGTCAGTGTAGATGCATAAGGCATTAAGGATCTCCTGCAACAGTCAGTCTCACAGCGGTTCTGGAAAAGCCTCTGACTGAAGACACTCTGTTGTTTAGTGTTGTTGATTGTTTTTGTTGTTTTTTGTTTCTCTTATTTTTTATTACGGTTACTTTTTGATGTTTTCGCGCCGTGTGGTTTCCGGGCCGTGTCTGGCGGCGGACGGGATTGCGGTCTCCACCACAGCTCGATAACTGATGGGTAAACAACTGATGTACTGCTAAATATTAGCTGTAATTACAGCTTTATGCTCATTCACGTAATAGAAAGACCACAGCAATAAAATTAACACCAAATGAAAAGTTTGTTCCGTAAAGAAGTTGATTGTTATGGTCAATCAGTTTTTACTTTTT
Source organism: Poecilia formosa (assembly GCF_000485575.1). Lineage (NCBI taxonomy): Eukaryota > Metazoa > Chordata > Actinopteri > Cyprinodontiformes > Poeciliidae > Poecilia > Poecilia formosa. Next base: position 541,997 of record NW_006800309.1, on the reverse strand, counting down.
ATATGTTCCAATTTATGTTCCAGAGGAGGACTTTTTTTTAATTATTATTATTATTATCTAATCTACGCCTAGAGCACTCAGGAGGGCTCTGATATTTCATACATAAATTGATCTCATGAAAGTCTGATTGTGTTCTCCCAGGGGCGGCTCTTCATTAAAAGTTTGAAAAGTCAAAGAGTGAAACTAAAGTCAACCACTTTATGTCTGCAGCACAGCTCTCGCTCAGATGTAATTGTTCCATCTAATTTTTTTTTTGTGCCGTCATGTAAGCCAAACCCGCAACAGTCACATAACAGGCTGAGAAGTTCAAACCACGGTCGGATAACCGCACACGAGCCGATGCGACAGTAAATCACATCGCAGCGGCTTCGACTCTATTTTCAACTGCATTTGGTTAAACAAAACGAACCAGTGAGAAAGCAAACCGTGAACAATGTGCCAAATATAACCACCTAAAAGAGAACAATTAGACATTGTAGCATTTATACCAGGACCGCCTAAATGGCACCTTCATACGCCACCCTGTCATCTGGTTACATACAAAACATTCAAGCGAGAAGGACATTTTTATTTTATGTTTTTTGGAGAATGACTTTCACATGTGTCTGGAGTACTAAATTATCTCAGTCCATTAACAAATGAATTAATTATTACTTCAGCTACTCATAGTAAATTACATAAGTGATTTTTTTATTTTTTTTTTTTAATGGCAGAATAAGACAAGAAATCACCCCATTTCATTCCAGCCACATTAGTCAAACCTGTTAGAAACAGGTCATCGAATCACTGGGCCAAGCTAAATTTGAGAAACCTCATTTGAGTTGAAAGAAATTCTGATGCCAGTGCCGCCTTCGTACTCAACAGCTTTTTTTTTTTTTTCCATGAATCCTCTCACGTCACATCTGCCAATCCGTAGAGCAACCCTACATTAGTGGCAGGTTTCTGCACCTCCACCGTCAGCTTCCAGCCTACTATGGAGAAGAAAACGTCGTCATTGTTTTCAGGGAGTATCGTCAACGAGTGAGAAAACCGGAAGGGGATTGGTTGTTGCTGCAAATCACTGAACCTGACATCCTGGGCGATAATTTACAGCTGCCACAGAACTCTCTGTGGATATATCAAATCTCATCTCATTGTGCTTCATTCCGAAGTTGGATTTATAAGACCCAGTGCGTCTATTGTTAAAAAAAAATAAAAATACCCCTGTAAATCCTGCTACATCCTTTAAAACTTCATCACTTCCTTTGTTCTCACAGCATATGTAAATCAGAGGAGTGGAGTGTCTCTCCAAGTTGCAGCAATATTTCATGGGAAGCACAGCACCGGCTGACCTTTGTTTTCGGCAAAACTTGATCAAAAAACAATAGATTTATTGGTGAGGAAATCAAGGGTTTCTTTCTTACGCTGCTTGTTGAGATGGTTTCAGCCAGAGGAGTGACATGAGCAAGAGCAACACGGTCACTCACAAACAGCGCTGCCAGCCGATCCAAATTTAATGGTGTTCTGATGTTGCAGTGTAATACCATATCTAAAAACCAAATTTATTTCTTTTTAAACCTGAATGCTGTATTAGATTTGAATGCATGAAACTTTAATGACTCCCATTGGAAGCTAATCAAAAGGAAAACGAGTGTGCTAATTAAGTCACTCATTGGCTCATAAAAGGACTCAAACTCCATTTATTAAACAAAATTTAAACATTTGCACAGACCAAACCTTGAGTGCTGCTCCACACTTGTAAATTACTTTTGATAAAAAAGTGTCTGCTAAACGACACAAACCTAGATGGGAATGATCAGTGCTCTAACTCAGTGTAGGCCTGATTGATTCATTATCCGCCGTCTGTTTGTGAGATGAGTTTTCAGTCAATATTCAGACCCACAGGCCCCAACCACATAATGCATCTCATAAAACGTAACACAAGACCGGAGAGTTTGTTTGAGGCAAACAGGCATGGTTAAATAGTAACTCAAGTGTTTCCGGATTACACACACTGAATTTATCTAACAATTAGAAACTCAGATGAATCCATATTTCATTTCGGGGACTTTGTTCTTTTTTGTGTCGACACTAATCTGCATCATATCTCTACATTTGTTTGTTTGTGTTGTTGTTTTTTTCTTTCTCTATAGAGTTGCCTGTGTGCCTGGGCATAACTGTTTGCAATAACGCCAGCCCCTCAGTGTGTTTGTTTGAATTGTTGCCAGTCTGCAGCTGAATCCCACAATGATGGGCCTTGTGCTGCCCACTCCTATTTTACCCAAGCAAACCCTGCCTGGGCTCCACCATGCTCCGATTCATGTCGTTTTATAAGTGTGCGTTTTGTGCGTTTGCACACTGGGGATTTTGATAAAGTTATTTAGGGCTCTCTGTTGTAAAGTTAGATATAAATATTCCAATAATACGCCGCTGCAACGTCTTTTCTTGGACTTATTTGTTCAGTTCCAGTTCATTTCCTATAATTTCCTGGTTTATCTTCTTATTACAGAATTCCAATATATTTTAGACCAAAACAATTTATTACACGGTATTATTCAGATGCAGCCATTCTACTCCGGGAAGACGTAATCTGAAACGTGTATTGTTGTTGTGCATCTTTACAGAGATAACATTCCCAACAGTACGCACTAATGCTATTGTTAAAGTGCTCCTTTAACAATGGTGTGCTGATTTGGGAAAATATCTGGCTGTTTAGCTACTGAATGCACCACAAACTTTTTAACTGTGGTAATGGGTGTTCATAAAGACCCAGCACCATGTTGAAACTGCTGACATTTGAAAAGCCGTACCAAGCTGAGAAAAAAAGTGAATTTAATAGAGATCTCATAAATCTTCTTGATCTCGTAAAATGTAATCCTAAAAAGTCCAAACTTAACAAGTAAAGGGTTACGAACAGGTGAGGCGACATTTTTGTATTCTACAAGAGTTGCACTGATGCAGCACTAAAGATACTTTCTCCAAACACTCTACTACTGCTGAAATGAACACTGATATTAAGGTATGCAAACATATGTGCAGACCACACGCATTCTGGATATAAACTGATTAGACTTCTACCTTCAGATCGGCGCTACAGAGCACTATTTTCAAAAACCAGCCGCTACAGACCCAGACTGCCTCTGATGAATGCAATGAACAACCATACAGTCAGAGTAGTCAGCTACTGTGCTGTGAAACAGAATCAGCATGTTTACAATATCACAAGCTGCTTTCCCTCTTTCGTCCTTTTCTTTGTGTAAATACACATACATGCAGTTTCACTTGTTTTTTATGTTTTATTACCTCTAAGATTATATATCATTATGTAAACTCGGAGTTCTTACAAACCCCTTTGTAAATACAATCTGTACCAATGAAGGTGATTATAACAACAATGATAACGTTAATTTTACTCCTAAGCTGTCAATAAACAGACATTTTTGTACATGAATTTTTAACTTAACTCTAAGAATGATGTTTTTGCAAGGTATTTCGTCAAGAAAAGCAAGGGAAAATGGCAACAGCCGTTACAAACTGCTGGCTAGTGGGACATCAGGCGGCCACATATGATTTGTTTTAACTCTGAAAACTGGTCAAAGACCTCTGGCTTTCCAAGGCAAAACGTCCACTTTATTGTGTCTTCTATCAATTGTCCTGGTTTGGGGCTCAGACAGTTTGACTTCCGACTACAAATCGAATGCGCCATGAGTTCATGCCAGTTCTCTTTAGTTCTGATCCTCTTCTTCTATAGTGTCCTATTGCTTTAACATCACTTTGTTGGTCTTTCACTGCTGCTAAATACTTCACTGTTCTTCAATGTTAAAGGAAAGAATGGAAAGAATTTCACACCATCGAAGCCATTATTTTGTACCTAGCAACAGCACTTTAAGTGTAATTAAAGCTCACTTAGAGGGAAGCAAAGAGAAGAAAAAAAAACAGAAGGAGCTGGGAAAGTCAGTCTTTCTCTAATGCTTCTTTACCAACGCATTATGCAAAGCATACACACACACACACACACACACACACACGCACACAAACCAGTGCACAAACAGCCTCATGTTTATGATTCTACTGCAGTCACTCAGTGAGTCACCAAAAGGATATTTTTCATGGAAAGCGTGTGTGACTGTGTGCGTTCGATTGCGGTCAACAACTGGAGTCTTGTTCCAGCTGTAATTCTTGCATCTACACACACACGCAAACACACGCACGCACACATACATACACTTAGCGCACAAAAGCAGCTGCATGTAAAACCCCTCTGACAAAATCTACACAAAGGAGACTTGTTAAACTGCAGACCGTTACGGAGAAAAAGCAGCTGTGTGTGTGTTTTACGCTGCATGTTTGATTTTTTTGCACCCTTGTACAATTATAGGTTTAAGACTCCAAAAGAGAACAGATGAAGATATTTGATTAGTTTTATTTGAAAACTGTTTAAATAAAAGTTTGACAAGAACTTTTTCCTTAGGAATCATTCCTGTCAAAATGCTTGATAAAAATTGTGAAGACAAAATCTTACATGAAAAGCAATACATGCTCTACACAGATAGGTGGACAATGTGACATTAACATTGAAGTTACTGTCACCACACTGCCTTATTCCCTAAGCAAAACATCCACAAGGTCATTTATGATCATGGTTGGTTGGTTAATTAATGTTTCAATTAAAGCCTAATAAAAAAAAAATTAAAAAATCCAGATTCAAAGTTTTGATTTGTTTGTCTCGATTCAAAGTCTTGAGTATGAAGTTACTGATGACAGATACCAGGTTTCACCTCAAAACAGTTCATGCACTGCTGGGTCGGAGCCGGTACGGTAATATATGGCTGTGTACAACATATGCAGATGGGAGAGATGTCTAGGTTCCTGTTTATGTATTTATAAGGATTTATTTATTTACTTAGATTGAATTTGCTCAAACTTCTTACAGGATGTGACTGTCAACTCCATATCAACAACTGCTGTCTTACCTATAGCAACAAAGGCAAAAAAAGAAAAAAAAAAAAAAAAAAGCATGACACTTTCTGAAAAATGTAAGTGGAAACAGACAAACTTTGCAGAAGGCTTGTTTACCTTATTGGGATATAGCAACATAAATATAATCTACTACAACACTGTGGAGAAATGTACTCAGAAAAATCAATCGAGCAAAATAGTTTGAAATGTTATTTAAGGCTGATGTGGTTTTCTGTAGTTGTCCAAGTTTAGTTTCTACTGATTCTTTTGTGTGTTAGGTAATTTTCTGTGCCTTAGCCATTCTGTTATTAAGTGAAATAAAACATAATTATTCATAGTGGTGCATAAAGCTGACATTGTTCATTGTTCACTTTGTGTTTTCATTTAGCTCAGCACTGTGGCTCAGTTTGCTCTTTACCAAGTCACAAATCACTGTGGCTTCACGTTGGGAAATGATGACTCCACCTAAATGGAAAAGTATCTCAGATCTTTCAGCCAACCTTGAAGGTAAGTGATTTTTTTTTTCCTAAAGAGCAATAAAATATGCTTACAAAGTATGGTCCTTTGTGATGTAATAGACAGCCTGGTATATTGCTGAGTCCTGCAGTTTAGCATGGAGGAAAGAGAGGGTTGCAGAATCAGCTCGCAGCAGAAACCTACAGAAAACGACTGGTTTGGATAACAAGCATGGTTATTAAATATGAACGCCATCTTGTTTTACAGGTACAGTATAAAGGACATATACCCAACTCTAACCTCTATATGTAAAGTCAGGATAAACATTTCCTATAGAGATCAGGACAACCAAAACTATTTCCATTTACTAAATTATGTGTGTGAGCAAGGAAGACAAATCTCTGTCACATCTGTTCTGTCTGAAGGAATGGAACAAATTTTTAGCAAACCTGTAGAAGCTTGTGAAAAAAAATTCAGAAAATGTCCTAACAAATAATAAATGTATGTGATTTTTTTCTCAATCTAGACAAAGCTGTAGCAAAAACTCTCTGTGATTATTAAGTTACTTCGCAATTACAAAGATTTTTTGGTAGTACTAACCGTCCTAAAAATGGGAAACATTTACACTCATGTAATGTTAAGCAGTGAGGAAAATATGTTTTTTTGTCTTTTTAGAAAGTGGATGTAAATATCCAGCTTCATTTAAAGAGAAGATAATACTTTTTTTTTTTCACAAATTACAAGCCGCCTGCTGTACAGCAGACAAGTAAACACTCCTGATGAAATAAAACAAATAAAAAGCATCTCCAGAAAACAAAAAGTCTGCTAAATCAGATGAGATATTTTTTCTAATTCCCCGAATTCACAATTTACTTTATTCTAAAATCAGTGTAACTTTATAGTAACTAGCCTACAGAAGTAAAATAAAACATTACTCTCAGATATGACAAAATTTCCACGACTGAGTGATTTTCGCAGGTGGCTACCAACACGACCAATTCGGCTCCGCATGCTTTAATGCCAAGCGTCGATGCTGCTTGACCCTTAGAAACAGCCGCACAATATCATGGTCTCTAAGTGCCCACTTAGAGGATATTACATCACCCATGGCGCGCTTCATGTCTATATATAAAAGCATATGAGCGAGAGAGTAGGAGGGAGCCGTGGCGTGACAGCTGTTCCAGTTCAGCCTGTGATGGTGCGTCTCCAGAGAGAGGACGAAAGAGCCGGAGAGCAACAGGGAGCGAGGCGGCAGAGGGTGTAGGAATGTGATGGATTCTCACCGTCACTGGCACTTTGTTTGGCTGGTGGAATGTGTGATCTCACCTCCACTATCAACAGAGATCCTTTTGATTCCATCAACACATCTCTGCATTCACGTGCCGCCTTACACTTTATGGACACACTCTGGTAAAGAAGTGTAAAATGCCTTCCTTTGTGGATGATCTCGAAACAAACAAATTAAAAAAAAAGAGTGAGTCCTGTCTTAGGCTCTCTTTACTTCACAGGTTTTCAATTAGATCTGGGTCTGTGGAGGGAGCTGGTCATCACGGATGTTTAATTTTGGAATTGGTGAGCATTGGTTTCTTCTTCCCACATACTGATTCACATATTCCTCCGCCTTAAAATGTTGGTGTTAGAACAATCTCGACATCGTCTGACCAAAACACCCGTTTCCACTTAAAAGTCTGAATAGCTTCTGGTAAGGTCCGTAGGTTGTC